>NC_137937.1:11551250-11658671 GCF_963969265.1 Rhamphochromis sp. 'chilingali' | reverse complement strand
CTTATTATATATGAGTCATCATAATATAATTAGATGTGACAGTAGTAAACGGCCACAATAGAACATTACTATTGAGTCTACACGGATTCAACAGCAGAACAAAAGCTCAGTTTTGCCAACCCCAGAAAAATGGTTGCTACTCAGAGTCAGCATCCTAACCACTAAGCTGCTTGGGGGCAAGCAAATGACATCACTGTTTCACTGTTATCCTCTTGGGCTGCGTGATTTCTTTGCTATTTTGACCATGACCTGTTTTTTGTTTTTTTGTTTTTTTTTTACTATTTCATTTGTCGTGCTACATCATGTTGATATCAATTAACCTGCAGTTCATAAACATCTTCAGGTAGAACAGTTATAGATTAACGTGCTTTGGCTTGTCAAGACAGAAAAGGACAACAAATACTGAATATTACAATAAGAGAATTCCCCATATTGTAGATAATGGGCTGATGCAAAGCTTAGAAGAGCTTTAAAATAGTAATAAAAATGTATGTATGTGTACTCATTAATTTGTCCCATTAGACCCTCTCTGCCTGTTAAATGTGAGTCTCTTTCAAACAGCGATAACCCTGCTGCCACTGTGAAGCTGCAATCACACAGGATATAATAAAGCTGACAGAGTAGTGCTCCCTGCGATATGTAAATCAAACAGAATCTGTGCACCTTAATCATCACCAGACCCCACCAAAAGTTGGCCACTGGGTTGAGAATCTTTTTTTAATGTCCATTAACTGTTTCTAGGTGCAGATTTAATTCTCTTGTCACAAAAACTTTGCAAACCTGAAACAGGAAAGCAGCATTTAGAGCAAGCTGTTCAATTGGGTCGCTTTACCGGCATTGCTCCGAGAGTCAAGGATCTGACAAAACAAGTCAGTGCCGTGAGGATGCTGCATTAAATTAAGGGCACTGGTCAATCATAATTACAACCTCTAAAAAAAATATGCAGCTGGGCCGGTCCAGAGCCAGGGAAAATAATTATTAGACAACAGATCACAGCGCTGTGCTCTCCACTAAACAAGAGTGAGCCTGAATCATGAGAGCAAATAAGGTCAAGTCAGGCTCAAAGTCCTTAAAGCCACAATGATGGGAGCTGGGCTACAAATAGAATAGGTGTGGATGGGGGCTGAAATAACTGAGAGCTGTCTATTATGTCGCTGGCTGCACCTCAGGGGCCCCCCATTCACCGACCTCCGTGGAAATAAATAAAGAGAGATGGCAATGTGACAAAAAGACGAGATGTGGACATTTTTCAGTGAATTCTGTGACTTAGTGAAGCTGTGATTGATGCAAACAGGAGCTGACAGCTCATGCAAAGGCTGAACAACAACAAGACTGCCAAAAGAGAAATTTCAGATTTATACCGGGGCCCATGGCGAAGCACGTACTTGAGAATCTGGAGCTAAAAGACAAACTTTCAGGTCTTCTGGAAGATAAACCGAAGACCCCCCTAAGAGAAAAAAAAATCAAACTGAAAGTGGCACATTCAGAGCATTTTTAAAAAATCCCTTTCTTTCAACGATTCTTTTGCTTACATTGGTATCACGTGCTGAATATTCTTGTGAGTTGATTCCCCTTTTTGCAGCTGCACGGGGAGGAGAGGGAGAGGGCTGAGGGGGGTTTATGGCTGGGAGGAGAGACGCGCAGCAGGCACCAGATGCTGCGATTGGTCGGACTCTCCACGTTGCACAAATCTAAACAGCAGCGTAAAAGCAGACACGACCGGAGGATGAAGCAGCCGGAGCATCATCATCATCATCTGAGCCTGGCGCACGTAGCGCACAGTGGCGGCGACGGAGGAGAAAAACAAAGCGAGATATACTAACGCGTGACGGGTGCACGAGGCAACGATGATCGTTTAGAGCGTTCTAGGATATTATGTGGCTCTGTACCGGATCCCCAGCCATCTGACAGCCAGTCGCAGAGCCAGACAACACGACGCTGTTGTTTTTTGTTTTTTTTTTCTCTACCATCCACTTAGGAGCATCTGCTGGAAACGGGCAACTGGAGCTCGTCATGGGATTGTCCTTTTGGTAGTGGTGCTGTCTGACTGTGTCAAAAAAAGAGAGAAAGAAACAAGCCAACAAACAACAACAACACCATGGGCTCCAGACTGAGCAGGCAGAGCAGCTTGGACAACGAGAATTTCTCCAAAAGGCGACGCAAGCTCCTGAACAGCGCCGGAGAGAGCGAGAGGGGAGGTCGGGGCGGCGGGGACTTTCTGTTTGCGCTGATGCTCAAATCAGACAAACTGCCTGGAATGCTGCGAAGGACTAACCACAGCCCGTACATGAGGAGAGTGGCGTGGATCAAAGAGATCCAGAAGCTGCTCCGTGACCGCAGGATAGACCAGGCGACCGACGTGCTCAAATTACTGAGGAAGGTAAGGAAGAAACCTGCACAGGGCATGGTGAAGTCGGACGTTGTTTGCCAACAGCAGCGCTGCCCTAAAGCCTGCTGTGGTGTTGATGCGGGCATGCATTGTTTTCCCATCTCACAGAGAGCGGCGAGGGACTGTGTACGTGCGTGAATGAGTCTTTTGCATGCATATCCAAAATGTAGCGGTGGCACAGGTGCACTGTAGTGTTCTCCAGCATTTTCTGTAACGGCCTCTGACCTCTGACCTAAGCCCACATTATTCGTTCATTTCCCTTTGCGGTTACTACACGCGTGTGTGGGCTCACTCCTTTGGCCACTTCCTCCTGAAGCATTTGTTTTTTATGGAAAGTAGGCCACTGGCAGAGCACTGTACCTGTGACACAGTGTTTCATTGGCAGACACAGCACGTGACTCACCACTCTCTCTCACTGTGGCTAAACGTGCTCAGTGTTGACATTAGATTTGATAGGATTACCTACCCACCAAATGAGGAAATGTTCAAACTCCACACTGTGTCATCGCATTACCTCAAATTTGATTTTCTCCTGATGGTTCTGGATATTTCCTGAAATGCAGAGCACAAATAAATCTCCATCCCTGTCTGCATTTGTCCTTGTTTCCCTTCTCTTCTAAAGCCAGAGTTTCACCTTTTCCTTAGGCTGTTCTAATGTGCCCATTAGAGCGACCTAGCACCTCCATCACTCCCCACTCTTAATGTCTCTCTCTCTCACTGTAATGGCCTGTGCTCCAGCAGCAACAATGAGAGCCCTGAAGTCTTGTGTTCACCAATACAAAATATTATTCCACTTCAAAAGGTTTTATTAACTCTTACCTAAAGAAATGAAAATCTAGGCCACTGTCATTGCTTTCCTTATTTATTTATTTTTGTAAATATTCTAGTGTGTGTGTGCCTATAGTCATGTGAAGATTTGGTATTTTTGTCATTTTAAAATGAATTGAGGAAACTAAATCAATTACCTCTAAAATGCATCATCATCAAGCTAAGAACACACTCAGTGCGATGATTTGATGTAGTTTTTGCAAAATTAAGTAGGACGAGTTTTCTACACATGACCTCAAATGTCCTACACTCCACCATACAGGATCTTAATCAAAGGGCTTCTTTAAAGCCTCTTCTCGCCTGCTTTGGCAAATGTGTAAAACACGCATGAAAGGATATGTGGACACATCAAAGATACAGCAATATCCTAAGTGATCTCATTTGTTTGCTTGCCCTTAGGGCTTTCCTCTGTCTTTTAGCTGTCCGGTGTTAATTACTCTGAAGCCTTGACACAGGAGAGAGTGGAACCTCCTTAATCAAGCCAAGGAGATAAACTGGCCTGGCCAGGCTCCATGACAGCCACATCACAGGGGACGGGAGGCTCACTTTCCCCTAAATGAGCTCTACTTTTATTAAATGATCCTCACTTTATCTTTTTTTTTTTCTTGCAGAGTTTGCAGCAGATATTGACGAGATTCTGTTCTCAGAATTAGCTGCAGATTTAATTGGTGTGTAACAGCGAGCTCTGCCGCAGATAAGAAAGAGATCTGAGCTTCGTTGCAGATATGAGGACGGATCCAGGCTTGGTTTCACACTCGCACGTGACAGTTGATCAGGCATGAACACTGAAGGGAGATATTTTTACACCTTCTCTTTCTTAGAAGTCTTTCTTAGAAGAGCAAAAGCAGCTTCTCCCATGCTTTGGGTTCAGTCTGTGTTTACTGCCACCCTTGTTAAAAGGACTGCCAGGAATGTGGAGCTGCAAGCCTCCCACTCCAACTGTCTTTTACAATCAATGCAGATTGTGTTTAAGGAAGGAAAAAAAGCGGATGTGTCTGAATGTGTGTGCATGCGCGCAGGTGTGTGCGTACCGTATGTAGTGTCTCAATGGCTTTCTTTTCTCATTAAACTTGCATGGGCTGCACAAGTGCTCGCCATCATAGATTGGCTCATTAGGACCTTGAGGATGGACATGTGGATGAAGGCGAGTTGGTATGGTTCAGCGCGCACAGCAGCACCGCTGACTGCTGCTTGTCTCATCACTCTCGAAAGGTCATCTGACATCTCCTCTTTTTAGTTGGTTTGATTTCTTTTTTTCACCGCAGATCCTCTCGGATTCATCATAACTGCGTGCAAGCTGCCGTGACAGCTGTCAGTTCTGACCTCTTTGCAGATGTATTTACGTGCAGCACAAATGAAATGTATTCAAACTCTAACATATTGAAGTGCCACGGCAAGAAGAGAATTATAAATGAGGAAAAATAGATGCATGTGCACTGAGATATTAAATGCATTTGAAAGTTATTGGGTTGAGTTGTTTTTTCCCCAAGTTTTAAACAACCAATGAAAGTAGAGCATGTAGAAATCAGAGGTTTGATCTGAGGTATTAACATGAGGTCAGAGAGAGTCAGGCATGGGTTGCTTTCTGCAAACAGTAAGCACTATGGTATGTCAAGATATGCCCTGTGGATAAGTGCCACCGAGGGGTGATATGTCCAAACACAGCCTCTCCCCAGTGACTCCCCCCCACTTACATTTCACTTTGCTACTGTAGATGAAAACGCAGCCTGTCTTCTTTAATGAATATTTAAAACAAAACGCTTCTTTTATCTTTCCATTAGGAGTCACGATGCCCTTGACACAGTAGGGACCTGTTTGTCGGACTAAATCAACATTCTTAGACCCCTAATTGTGTATTTCTGCAACTGCATCTTGCTGGGTTTGTGATTCTTTTTTGTTATCTTGTCTTCTCTGGTAGGATCTGGGTTTAGAAGGCACATCGCTCAACGACATCTTGTACAAAAACGCTGCCTTCCTCAATCTAGTGGATCCCATCTCACACGAGCTGCTGCTCAGTCTGGCTCGAGAGATGCAGTGTCCTAAGAAGGTCAGGTTTCTTTCCTTTTTTCTGTGTGTTTTTGTGTTTCCCTGACAAGCTTGGTGTTAGCACTCTGCAAAGGAAAGCTTTCTCCTAAGAACATTTCCCTTATGAATTCCGTTTGTGAATCGCTGTCTTCTTAAGAAAATCTCATCCGAGGATGTTATTGACATTCCTACAGACAGATGCTCGAAAGAAATTCCGCCGACACATGTTACTCTCGAGGAGCTAGAAATAGCTGCTCAGTAAGAATCCTGGAAAACCGCTTAATGCAGTTTGTTAAATTTTTCATACCTGAAACTCATAAAGCTGGAGTGACCTGACAGTGCCAGCAAGATTGAATAAATCAAAATAGCACCTTGAAACAGAATAAGGTTGAATTTTATGTACAGATGGGAATGTGTAATTCAGCCTGTCTGAAAAATCAAAGATGAAAACTGAATCATTATTATTATTTTTATTTTTATTATTATGATGATGATGATGATGATGATGATGATGATTATTATTATTATTATTATTATTATTATTATGTAGGCAGTGGTCACCAGGAGCCACAGCATGATTAATACATTGAAATTATCTGGGTTTATCAGTAGCTGCTGTATCTCACCTCTGCTTACTACTTCCTGTGTTTTGCTTCCCAGTGCATGCTGCATGTGATTAGATTTTCTTGCTCCAGCAAGTCAGTTAAATTGTGTTTTGTTCAGGAGTAGCTCAAGGCTTCAAGAATAATAATAAACCATTAATATTTCTGTTCAGGTGAAATATGGTGGAGCTACAGGTTGATGAGTGTAAAAAAAAAAAAAAGAATCGAGGAAACTTGGCAGGATTTAAAACCTTGAGAGGTATAAAGAGCTGCAAAGAACTGTTTTTCTCTTTTACTTCCACGGGCAGAAAAAGCTGCTGCCTTAGTACTATTACTCTCATGCTCTGTGTTCCTTTATCAGCACTCTTTCTGTCCTCGTCTACAGGATGCAGACACCATAAAGTCTTCTGATAAGATTTGCAGACAGCTGATCTATCACCTGACCCCACACTCAAAGTGGTTGAGGCAGAGCATGTCCAGACGGAAATCCCAGGCCTGGTAAGCCCTTCTGTCCAGACATTCAGTCTGTAATAAGTCAGCCGCCGCACACACAACAGAGAACAGGGCTCGGCTCCATGTCGAGCAGTAGAGATTTTCATCTTTGTACCCGACACTGAAATACGACGGAGCTGGCCATGGGCTGACCTGATAGAAACGTTAAGAATAACCACAGCTGTCAATCATATCTGAGAGGACCGTGCGGTGGATTTGCATCGCTACTGGCGTTTCGCTCTTCAAAAGTGGCAGCAAACGTGTCATCTGTATGCCAAAAAAAGCTGGGAGGGTTGTGCTAAAATGTAATTGTAGCTATTTTCATGAAAAAGTGCATTGCTTTTGATGTGCAAATGATGAATAGAGAATTAGGTTGCACACAAATAACACAAACAAAATTTTTTGTGTCTAGGTGTTACTTGGTAATCCTATTCATGAACAGAAAAAGCCTATCATAATTGTTTCTCGTGTAATTGCTTATTCTACATCTGACTACACACTGCAAATAATGGATTAATTTTAAAGAGATGAAAACAATCTGAGGGCTGAAAACGAGACGATGTGAGCTCAGCGAGATCAGACGGGTTTATTGCGAGTCATTCAGAGGTGACACGCAAAAACTGGAAGAAAAGCTTATGTAGATCAGACATTTCACTGTTTAGCTGCACAGGCAGGGCTTTGTTGTCCTCACGGACATTTATTTCAGCTCGGAAGAGGAAAAAAACACGACTTTACTGAAACTGACAGCTTCTCTGAAAATGTGTGGAATCATACAGTCGCTAAATTCCGATAGCTCTTTTTCACTTAGTCTTGTTGTTGGCTTCATAAACCTGCAGTGAGACGGTGTGACACTGGCTGAGACAGCAGGAACAACATGAATCATTAAAACAAGAAATCCACCCTAAAACAGAATATTAATACAGCAGGTGTTGTGAGCTCTGACAGCTTCGCCTGCTGTTGTGTTCATGAACAAATACCTGTCAAGGCTAGACAGAGATGAGACAGGTCCAGTCTGCTGCTGACTGTGAAAAGGAAGTTCACCTCCCAAACTTAAGTTTTTGGAGATAGCCTACTTTTTCCAGTTAAGAGCTTAACTCGTCATTTTATTTCTGATTCAAATATTTATAAGGTCATTTAGAGTAACTTGCATTGCCTCTTGGGAACTCTGCTAGCAGTTTAGCTTAGCAATTAGCTTAGCCTGGAATAACTACTAAAATTAGGCACAAAGATTGACTTTGTTAGATATATTTAGGACATCTGCTAGCATCTGTGAAGCTCACAAAAATCAAACCATATAATTCATTTTTTCCTCTGAGATGTAAAGTAAAAAGTGACTTAGTCTCCATAGCCACTCTTTTTCATTTTTGACACTTTTGCATAAACAAAGCCTAGTACATTAAAAAAAATTATGTGCACTTTGAACAAGAGCTGTCCAACACTGAGCTGTAATACAACCATTGACCAATAGGAAAACATGTGTATTCCCCAAGTAAATTGCAACTGGTTGCTGGCTGTCGCTGGATAAGATCGGTTGTAAAGATGGTCATGTACCAAAACCCTTCATGTATCCAATCAATTTCCCATCAACTGTCAGGCACCACTCACCAGCAGGTCAGGGAATAAATATTTTTCCCCTCATTACTAGTGGTTGCTAAATTGTCACAATCCAGTCTCTAGGCCTTTGTGACCGGAAACAGTCACATATCTACAAAACGTTAGTAGCTATTTTGCTTTTGTTGAAAACTAAAAGGTGAAGATTTCTTATATAACTTAAAGCTTGTGAATATTTTTTTTACAGTAACTAAAGTATGTATTATACTGTGTGGCATAATTTTGTGCTTGTGTTGTAATTACTTGTCTTGTAGGTACAGAAAATATATATTATTACATTATTGTTGTGGCCAGAAGAAGAAAGTAGTGCTTTTAGGGAATGGCAGCTTTGAGTGACAACTGGGTGCTGTATCGTCGAGTTTCAGTCACACAAGAGAGTCGAATTTGGTTTGTCCAGTTCATTGAGTACAGATACAGTCAATTATATGTGCCATGCTATCCAAGCCGACTAGTCATCGTTGGCTATAAACTGTAAAAAGAACCAACCCCACCACCCCCTCAAAAACGAATTTAGCCAAGGTTTAGCCAATACAAAAACATTGGCTAAACCTGCATTCTTTCTAAAGGTCAGCAGGAGGCGACTCCTCTTGTTACTAAAAGAAGTCCACACTCAAAAAAAAAGAAATTGGATGGTTGTTACATGTACTAAATAATTTCATGTTTCTATGGTGAACGTAATTAAATCATGTAGCATCTGCATGAAATTCAGCAACTTAATTTGTTCTTTTTTTGTTTTTGTTTTTTTTTATTAATTTCACCTGTTGAGAATGAAAAAAGAAAACAAGCAGAAGAAAACGAGAGCAAAAGAATAAACAACATCACGATGACATATGGGAATATAACAGTAAATACTAAATATTAAACATTATTGTGCAGCACGTAAGATTGACAGCGCACAGTGTGCTTTGAGGTAGGACTTAATTTGTTCTTGTTGAGATGACATGATAATCTAGTAAGAGTGGTTAGTTGTTAGTTGATCACAAGATCACATTAGATCTCAAACTGCAGGAAAATCGCTGGAGTTTTAAGAGCCAGACAACTATACCCACACCATGTATGTGCTATCGCTATTTATTGTGGTTTAACCTGTCAAGGACAAAAACGTACGGAGAATTCTGTATCAAGCCTTGTAATCATAGCTTTCCTAGTTTTGTTAAGCCTGGCTTGACAGTTTTGTGGCGTGATGGTTAGTGCTGTTGCCTCACAGCAAGAAGGGCCTGGGTTCAAATCCACATCTGGCTGGTTTGCAGTGTGTTATTAGAGTTAGGTTAATTGGTGATTCTAAGTTACCCATGAATGTAAGAGCAAATGGTTGTTTGTCTCTATGAAATCATCAACCCCCATATTGGTTCATTAAGCAAGACTAGCAGTAATTGCCTTGATTAACAAAGTAGTTGTTCAAACAACAAGATTTCATTGTGTTTTCCTAAAGTTTTTAACTTGTGTAGAATAAATTAAAACAAATTTCACTCTACATACTTATTTAAATCACTTCAAGTAATTCCAAGTATACTACGTTGATCCAACGTAATCTGATTACATTAAACCACCAAATGCCAAATGTGTTGGTTTGACATGGTCAAAAATGGGTTATTGTACTTGGTTAAGTCACGTGGAAAAAGGTGCCATGATTAAATTGTGTTCATTCAACAACTGATTTTTTTTAGTGCAGCTGTAGAGATGTCTAAGGAAAAATTACCTTTTGACTCCCTGGTTCTTACTAGTTATAAGTCTTCTTGATTATAATTATAATCTAATGTTCATCATGTAAATCATGTTCCACATTAGAGTCAAAAAGAAGGTTAAAGCAGGATATGTGTGATTATTAAGTTGCTAGCCTATACTGTAACTATCCAGTGTCTCTTGGCTTCTCATTCAAATCTGCCGCTTGCTTACATCTGATTTTAAACACACAGATGACGTAGGCGAAAACCCTCGGCTTTTTCACAGTAGCTATGTCCATCTTTCATATACAGTCTGTGGCTTAAGCTGGCAGCTCTAAATGGCCTGCATTTGTATAGCGCTTTTCTAGTCCCTAAGGACCCCAAAGCGCTTCACACTACATTCAGTCATTCACCCATTCACACACACATTCACACTACAATATCACTCTCTTGTCCGAAGTCGAGTGCTAAACCTAAGGCAACAGAAACCAGTAGGAGACAAACTTATTACTATGTCCATCTTTTATAAACAGTCTATCAACTTTGAGTGTAATAAAACATTAGAACCGTGTTTTTTGTCAATAATTAAACAAAAACATCATATTTTGTTTTTAAAAAAGTGAACTTCAGAGGTGCAGCTAGGCCGCTGCTTGTGTTCTTGGCTGTAACTTTATAACTATCACACAACCATAAGAGCATTTTTGTAGAAATTCCAAGTCTATCCTTTGTCAAATAAGGTTTTATTGGTCTACATTTACAGAGCAAATAAACCAAAGAAAGTGTGTCACAAATACAAATTTAGAGTGGATTTATATTCCCTTTCTCTTCCATCTTTGTTCAGCTGCAGACAGCCTGGCTCCTCTGTGCAAGAAATAAAATTTTTAAAAAAAGCAACAAATCCATTTCTGTGGGGTTTCTCTCCACTCAGAGGAAACAGAAACAGCTCAGTCCTTTTTAATGCCACGGGACTGTTCATCCCTTCATTATCTAGCATTAGTGCGGCACACGCAGTCCTCTAAGTACTGTACACACTTGTGTGACTGAAATGCCACACTGAATTAATATCTGAAACTCAGTAATCCCATTAATCTCAATCTAATCTAATTAGTTTATTTAGGATTGGCTAGAAAACTTTCCTTGGTTTTGTTTTTCCAAGTGCAATGAAAAAAAATGGGCTTGATGGATGCAGTGACCCAGATACGCTACTGAAGTGCTCTCACCTTAAGGCTAAATTCATGTCAGTATAAAATTTGCAGACACTTTTTGTGACCTTTTCTCTTTTTTGACTTTTACAGAAGTGTTTTTCTTTCCCATAAGCTTTACGTGACTTAATAATTTGCTTTTGTTTTCTCACCTAACACTCAGAAACAGAATAACCTGAACTATCATATAGTTTTTAGGCTTAATCTGTGTTGTATGGTCATTAAAGGATCCTCAAAAGCACCACAAGTTCCCTCAAGTACTTGCTTGGGGCTTGTATGGACGGGTGTCAGCCAAGTCTATAGGGATGTTAGGTAGGCAGTATATGTCAAAATAATGTCCACATAAACGCCAGGATCCAGCATTTTACAGCAGTCCATTACACTGCAACAAGCTATTCAGAGTTATCCACTTTCCCTGTCAGTGGCTTTAATGTTGCGGCTGATTGGTGCATGGGAGGGAACTGCCTTTAGCGATACGGATTGTGAAGTGTGAGGTTGAATACCCTGCAGCATGAAGGACAATGCAGTGCTGAGAGGGATTATGTGCGTGTGATTTCTATCTGTAGTGCACGCCGACCTCATCTGTACGTCTTTATGATGAGCGTGCAGTGGAAAATATACGTGACATCAGGGAGCAGGTGTGACGAGACTGCTCATCTCGTGCAGATGGGCTTTACCCACCAGAGGACTGAGATGAATAATAGAGAAAAGTTTGAACGTAAATGACTCGACAAAAAAGACAAAATGGCGTGAGTAATGCAATAACAGCCCAGAGGGGAGATGAGGAGGAAACTGAACTGCATGTTTAGAAAAAACTGTTTCTTAATTTAAAAAAATATATATATACAATCTCACTTCTACTCAGCAAGCTTTAGAATGAATATTTACTTTATTAAATCCCAACAGCGATTTGATTTGTGCTTACTGAATTAGAACGCGGCCTCGTTGGATTAAATCGCTGACACTTGGAGACTGATGAGCCACACGTAGAGACAAGCGGTGCACTCTTGGTGGGAATACTTAATATATGGCACCACAATGTAAAATTAATTGATTTCTTAACTATGTAAAGGGTGTTTATTAGGTTGCTTGTTTGTAAATATGCATTGTTATTAAAGGCTGATGTCATTACTGTAAGTCCTTACTGGATTCAGTGTATAATTATTATTTCTTTGGGCATCTACTTAGCCACAGATATCCAGCATCATACCTCTGCACTGTTTCTTAATTTAAACTGAGCCCTGATATTCATGTTCTTGGATGTAAAATTCACAAGAAAAACCATCTACTCAAAGTTATCAGTAGCGCTCATGTTTTGTGGTATCAGATCTTGACGCAGGATGTAAGAAGCTTCCAGTGTGTATGCCTCAGACATACTTTTTTTGTGCAGACTGGGCTCAAAAGCCTGTCTGAAAAGGAAGGAGCTGCGTGATCAAAACCTATTCACACCTGGAGCGAAGCCTCTGCCACGGCCATTAGGACCTTTGTGCCTCTGGTTAAAATGAGGTTTCTGTCATGTAAAAAAGGATGCGAGAGACAGAAGAGAGAGAAAGAACTCTGGCTCACAAGAGTCTGATAGAAGTGCAGCATGCTTGGCATATTTCTTGTCCTCTGCACCTGATTAAAACTTCTTTTTAAATCCTGGTGATATCTGCAGATTTTGGGGGGGTTTTCACGAGTTATTTGATCATCAGCCCATCACCTGCTTTTAAAAAAAAGGAGCTGTGCATGCTGCTGAGGGCACATCCATTTTCAGCACCACAAAAAAAAACCACTTGGGTGCATAACAAGTGACAGGTGCATGTCACAGTAAGTCGCAAGGGCGCTGGGAATGCTTTAATTCACTCTGACACCAAATCAGCTTGGAGGCCACTTCAGTAACAGCTCAAGTTAAACACACTGCCTCCTCTAGGGCTGGGGTGAGGAGGTGAGTGAGGAGTCGGGCGCTTGTAAATGTAAGGGACTGCAAACAAAGGGGCAAAGGAGCGTGCAAGTAATTCAGAAATGTTTTCGGCACGAATGCTAGCTGCAGAAAGGGATCATAATATCGCCTATATTTAGATTCAGCTTCAAATCGTGCTTTCATTATGCAATGTCCTGAAAGGATTTCGAAGATATTCCAGGGGTTATACCGAGTATGCACTGAAACAGATAGAAATCCTGGGCAGAAAAGTAATCATTTAAAGCTTCCCTGATTGAATTTCAACTCAGAAATCCCCTTTAAAGACAGAAAAATCAGGCAGAGGGACTGAACTTTTCAAACATGCTATAATCCTGTTAAAGCATCTGCTGAGCTTAAACAATGTTTGTCTGCCTTGTTTATAGCAGGTGTTGTAAAGTCACTGTAGTCAGATCAGTGTATGTTCATGTGAGCAAATTAAACCAATCTGCCAACAATTAATGTCTGTCAGTATCAGAGTTAATGCACTCATTTCTATGCCACCAAACTCACTGCAGTTTTCCACTGCGCTCAGTCGACCTTTATGAAAGTCCTCATACATAAGGTGCTTTGAGAAACCTGGCTGGCAGGTGTACATCTACATGTTGCTGCATGAACCACTGATCCACAGATACAGTACTGAGTAATGCTGACAAGCCACAGTCAGAAGCCAAAAACAAGATTGATATCAAGTTTTCCTTTATGAGCTCATGATCGTTTATCTGTGACATTATTCATCACCTGCTAAATGTTTTTGGCTACTTCAAACTCACATTGCATGTTCTTCCCTCTCAAAGAGGCTTGTCAAAAGCTGCTGTCTACAACAAACAAACAAAAAAGCACTTTTCTGTAATAGAATCACAGTTATTATGATACAGGTTACTTAATGGGTGAGATCATATTTAGCTTGTAATTTATTAAGTGTTAGCTATTTGCATGAATAGTCATTCTGACGTGATAATTTATTAATGGCGAGCAGTGTGAATTAATGACGCATTATTCATTGCTGCATTCCTGCGGCATATGTTTTGTGGCCTAATCATGATGTGTTACAGACATTCATACACAACATGTCAGCCACGGCTCATGAGAAGATTCTGTTATGTGTAGCAAACTGGGGACGTTTTGTGTGATTCCATACTCCTTTGCTCAATTGCACCAAAATCTGTTATCAGGTGGCACGTCGCTGACCAACAAAAGAAAAGAGGCAAAGTCATGTCTTTCTTTAGCCTCCCCATAACTGAAATGGCCAGATTTATTCAGATTAGTTCCTCCAAAGCACTTCATAATTTATCTCTGCAGGGGGAAACGGTTGTGACCTTGCACTATAAGGAGCCCCGTGCTTCTGGCCCACATAGCTTTAAGCTCAAGCTGCTGGTTCGCTCGGATGTTTTGACTCTTCTGTTTACACTAGCAAATCCCCATGCTGGAGTCTCTGTACCAGCCTTCCGCTCAAGCTGGACCAGTTACCCCCCTCCTTTATACAGCTCAGGAAACACAGCATAAAACTACTGCTTTGTTTTTTTCATCAATCGGGGAATCATTCAAAGATCATTTCATCCTCCAGCCAAAAGCAATTTCTGTCTGTGTATGTGCAAGAGACATCTAAGTAATACCACTCTCTTCTCTTCATATTCCCAACAGTCTCAAGACAACCCTACAGAAAAAAATGTCCAGCGACTCCGTCGACTTGTCTGGTATTCCCCTCTCGACCCGGGACGTCCGTCAAGTCGCCTTCTACCTCCAAAACAACAGAGACAGTGTGGTGGCTGTAGACATCAGCTTCACCGAACTTGTTGACGAAAATTTGAGGTTTCTCTTGCCTTTCCTCGCCTCGCTGCCCAAACTCAGCACCTTAGCCCTCAATGGCAACCGCCTCACCCTGGCTATACTCAAAGACCTCACCGAAATGCTCAAAGACCCCAAGAAATTCGCCAGCCTGGCCTGGATCGACCTAGGGAACAACATGGACATTTTCACCATGCCTCAGCCTCTGCTAGTCGCATTGCGCCGGCGCTGCAGCCTAAAGAGCAGCCTGCCGACGATCTACGAGTACACCGAGGGTCAGCCCTACTCCTACCACCTGGAGACATCCATTGAAGAGCCCAGCCACTATGAGGAGGACGAGGAGGAAGATGAAGATGATGAGGTTGATGTGGGGGACAAATTTGAGCTGGAGCCCTGGGGGTTAGGGGAGAAGCAGCTCTCCAAAGACTTTACCCTTCACTACTGTGAGAGGTGATGGGGTCATTTTGTCTCCGAGGTTCTTTCAACTGTGGTTGAAACGTCGTCCCACAGCACTCCGCTACTTCCTTCGCCTTCTTGCCCTCACACCACGAGCCCAGTTACCCCTCAAGACATGAGGGAGACCAGTGCCCACATTGTGAACTTCTTGTCCCAACACAGCTACCAAGCTATTCCTAACCATCTCTGAGTTAACCCACACAAGATAGTGACAATGAAGCGACAGCCGCAGCGGCCATGACTTACCGTGTTGGTGGATGGTGCTCTTGGGAACGAGGTGCGGTTTCATTGGAGGGGGGGCCGGAAGGATTAACAAACCAGTGCTCTCTCTCTTTCTCGCTTGCTGTCTCTCTTTCTCTCTGTCTCTCTTTCTCTCTGTGACAGTGGCAGCTGAGAAGCCAATCTTGAGGAGGTTTGAGATCAGTTGCTCAGATGGAGGAGCAGCATCCCGGCGGTAGCTGAAGAGGAACTCGAGCCAGTTTGGAAACAGTGGGTCCCTCCGGGTTTCTCTACCAGGACTGAGTCTATCTCTGGCAGGCAGGGCCTAGCTCCACATTGTGTGTTCTCTGTTAATCTCTCAACAAAAGCTATGACACAAGTTCAACAGACTATACAGCCGACGACCCATCACGTGACGCCCAGCAAAACTGCTAGGTCGACTTTTTGCGTTTTCCCCCCCTTTCCAAATGTCCACTTGTGAATACCCACGCACACCCTTGTGTAGTTGTAAATGAGGACACAAAACATGGCTCTGTTGTGTTTCCACAGGCTATTTTTGTGCACTTTTCGGTGAACAAAGCAATCTTAGAAGACAACAGGTAGGACCAAACAATGGATAGCGGTCACTGATTGCTTTTGTACTCGCCCGAATGCTCTTATTCCCTTCTCTGTGTGATTATTGAGATGTTGTGCTCATCCCCACTGTGTGTTTCAGTGCATTTGTGACACCACAGCCAGCTGTTCATGCGGGCCACTAAGTCAGAGCAGTGTCCAAGCTGCCCTTTCCTACTGCTGTGTGTCTCTACAGATATGTTGTCGTTCCCATTTATTGATGCTGTACTTTAGTGGTCCTGTGTTTTCTAATCAGACGCAGCCATGACTGTTATCTATTGGTTCTAGTCTGCTTGTAGTAGCACATGATGTTTAAGTTAGACTGACCGAAACACTGCGATGCACTTTAAGGCAGTTTGATTTTTTTTTTATATATTTCAGTTTCACCATAGCATAGCCTCTGTGTACATCGATTATAAGCAGTGAAGCAGAGAGCTGAAAGTATACCTGCAGACGGGGAAATGACGGCTCCTGATTGTTGAAGCAATCATTAAAAAAATCATCACTAGATATATAATAAATGTTTGCTGTGTGTTATATGTGTGTATCCGTAATTTGTCCGATTGTTGCTGTAATGATTTGTGTTATTGTTTCGGTGTTTTGTCACTTGTCCAACTCAGTAGTTACAATAACGACTATGAAACTGAGCCCTGCGACCCGCTGTTAGCTTGAACAATAGAGCAAAAAGGGAAGCGGCCGATGGGACGACGCAATAAAACAGAAAATAGATCAGTGAATGTAGTTCACAGTCAGAGCGGACACCTCTTTCCATGTCGAATGTTTACTGGGAGTGATGGAGAAGGCTGTCCACCTGGTTTGTAGTTTGTTTTCATGTGTCAATGTCAAACTCTTCCTTGTTGTAGCCTTTGTGTATCTGTCTCATGCCCAACACTGACTGCCAATAAATGAACCAATTCAAACTAAGAGCAGATGTCGGGTTTTATTTTAACAGTCAAAGTACACACCGAACAGCTGGAACATCTGGGTCACCAGAAGAGCCTGCACCTGACCCCCAAAAGGAAGATTTATTTATTTATGCAGATTAGTCTGCAAATAGGGCAATCAAAGAAATCAGCTCAGCCCGTGCTGTTTGGGATTTGTTATTGGAATGTCGTGCTTGTTTCCCAGCCAGCAGATCATCTGCGCTGCGGTGAGCTGTCAGTGAAATGCCTGAACTGCCACTGTTTGCCAGGGAAAAGCAGGGTGGTCATCGCATGAGGCCCTATCCATGATCCTCTCCTGGCAACCTTTTGTTCCTGCTGCCAGACATGGTAATGTGACATTTGCAGCAGGTGGCTCCTATAAGGTCAGGGCACAGTGTGACTGTCACACCCCCCGAGGTCCAAATACCATGTGACGGGGCAAAGCAGCCCACCCTAAAAAACACCAGGATCTTATCATCTGACCTTTTCCCTTCAGGATTGATTTATTTTCCTGTATTACGAGTAAAATAACATTTTATCTGTGTTGCTGTGAGAATTGATTGCGTGCTGTAGGTGTTCACTGGAAAGTGCGTCAAACTTTCGCTCAGCAAACGTCTCTGCTGAATGTATGAGTCAACGTTTGATCGGATTATCTTGTTCCAACTGCTACAATGTCCCCCACAAAAAATTTCAAACTGATCTATGAGAAACAACATAGACAGGCTGCACAGACTACATTACGGGGCACACATCAATAACAGTGACCTCAGGTTGGAGGGAGAGACCAACAGCAGAAGGGCACATTGGTACATCCACAAAAAAGCCATTACTGCCCGGCTGTCAAACATCGACTGCGACCAGAATTTATTTTTTCCTTTTGTTTACTTTATTTTCAACTGTATATTCATTTTTTAATCATTTTGGTTTTACAAAAAAAAAAAATAGAAACCAGATTTTCAATGCATCTATAACATTTTAAGGTGAAATTTAAAGTACTGACCATTCAACCATTTATTATAAAAATGAGCAACTTTGAAGATGTATCCATTACTATTATACACACAGGGAATATGTTTTGCACAAATGCAAAATTTTCATTTGATATATGTACATAAAATAACAGTGACAAAGCAGCTCATGTGCAAAGGGTAAAAATGCTATGCATGAACAGCTATTTATATGTCAGACATAAGAACCTCTGATCCAAAAGAAAAAAAAAAACTAAAGTTAAGAAGCAAAAAATATTTAGTATTTCATTTTTTTAAAGAATTTTAACCTCCTAAGACCTAAACTCTTTCATGGCATGCATTTTTCATTTCTCTTTGTTATTTGGGCTTTTGGGACCTGATGAATGTAAAAAAATTACCTGATTTTTTTTTTCCTGATTTTTGTTTCTGAGAAAAATGAGATCCACATAAGATGACATTCTATCTAAATTTCGATAGAACAGTGGCAGTATAATGTCCTCGTAAGTGGATATCAGGCCCTTGTAGAGCAAAATTTAGTATGTTGGTCTAGACAAACCAAAATGTGATGTCCACTGATGTGGATGCCATGTCCTAGGAGGTTAAACTGATGCCACACACCCTGCGACCAAATGGACGAATATCTCAATTTAAGACAACATTATGAATTAATCTCTATAGTCTGTTGCCTCTAGATTTTGTGAAGCTGACAATGACAATCGCACCAGTGTTATTTGGTTTAGCCTATTAAGTTTTAATTGTGAGTTTTACAAAGCTTGAATATACAAGTGGGACACGGGCACTGTGAAGTTACCCACTACTTTGTAGTGTTCTATTTCTAATGTCTTATGCCTGTCACCATTTTTTTTTGTTTCATCCATCTGAACAATCATGTGAAGCATAGTTTACAAAACATGTAATCTATAAGACTTAAAGCAAGAACTGAGCCTATAAATCCACCACAATCGAGCCGTTTTCCCACAGATTTCTATACAACTGTCTCTAGCTGGCACGACGCTTAGAAAAAACGCAGGTTTAAGTAATTTTAAACTATGTGCTTCTTTCACTTCTTTTATCTGCAGTCTATGTGAATGATTGTTTTTTTTTTATTCAGTCTATTCATGTCCAAATTTTGGCATCAAACAAAGAATATTTTTTGAATATTTGCATGATTGTGAAATCAACATTTAAGAGAAAGATTTGGCTGTTAAATATCAGACCAACTATTATCCTAAATTGGCTGATAAAAATTTAGATAATGAAATTCAATATCAATATATCCCCAATAATTTATAAAATATAATAACATTTTTTTCAGTTTTTATGATGTATTTGTTTTCTTTGTACTCTTTTGGCTTTATGATTTGAACATTGAATTATTTTATCATTAAACTCAGTTTTATTATGCACATGCCTGAAACACGAGTGTAGTATCATGTACCTTACATATGTATCTGTTGCTTTTACTACAGAAAACCTGAAAGAAATGCCAGAGAAGAGAGAAATGGCAGAAGTACCAGATGGTAAAATGTGTACAAATAAGCAGAAGAGTGAAAGGGGGGGGGTCAGGCACAGTCACAGATAAGGCTGTTGCTTCTTCTTGTGCAGCAAAATCCATCATGTTACTGTTAGAGTCAGTTGTGTCTAGAGGCCACGAGTTCAACTGCTACATGCTTCTGTAGGTACTCAGCTGAAGAAGACAGATAATCAGCATCTTGTTCAATGATTTTCCAGCAGGACAGACACCATCTGCTACAGATTTTGTGGTTTTGTGGCTGCAAGAATTTGTATAACCTTAAAGCTATGCTATTAAACTAACATCCCTGGCTTTTGGCCTCAGTAACCAGCTGCTTTGCCTTTTTTTCTTTCATCAGACCATGCAGAGATACAGCTGTCTTCCTTTTCCACAGCGTTAACTACATTGTAGAAACGTGTTGCTGGTTGATGATTGTGTCCCTTTTTCTTAAGAGCCTCAATTACATCCTGAAGTACAAAGAGGAGAAGAGATTCAGATAGAACAAAAGCAGAATTTCTTATTGTGCTATCATTTAAATACACTGAATATTTACACGTACCTTTTCAAAGTTGGGTTCAAACTTTACTGCATTTTCAGAGTCGACATAAACAACTGGAGTATTAATTGCGTCCTTAAGGCTCTTTCCAAACCAAAGGTGGTTTATGAGCGCCTTGAAGAGAAATAGTAGAATACATTGCAGTCTTTCAGATGGGAAAGTGATGATTAAAGAATGGATTAGGGTGAAAATGCCTCTGACTACAATGTTTACTCTAACACCAAAGAGGGTTTGCATCATTTTATCTCCTGGACACGTACCGAGGCCATTCCAGTAGTGATCATATTCCCACCAGTCGATCCAATCACCAGTGTCTTCGACTGAGACTTCAGCACAACTGGAGCCATAGAGGAGGGAGGCTGCTCTCCTGAGAAATACAACAAAAGCCTTGAGTGACAGCACAAAACTACAATCCACACTCATCACTGTTAGGAGAAAAATGATCACAAAATGATTGCTTCTGAATGATGTGAAGCAGAGGGTGAAGGGCATTTATTCAACCCTGACATGTGCCGTTTACTTTTGTTCAGCATCTGACATCAGACATCAATGTTCACATTGGCATCCTCGTCTTCAAGCAACTTAAAGAAGTCCAGACGCTTTTCTTTGCAAGCTCCTTTCACCAAAATAAAAGCTTTCCGAAAACCTCCGGTGCAAAAGTGTGCCGGTAGTGGTCAGACACGTTCTCACTCCCAAAGCGTAATAATTTTCGCTAGGTGACAAATTGTCAACATTTTATGCTTTCGGGTACCCAACACGTTCCTAAATTACGGCATCGGAAAAAGGAGAGCACATGAGAACCGTTTGGACTCAATCTACACATGTTGTTCATTTTCTAAAAATCGATTTGGAAAACACTATTTTACGTCATTTAACTGCTAATAAAGGTTAGGAATAAGGTTATAGTTAGAGATAAGGTTAGGTTTAGGGCTGGAACACATGGCTGGAACGTCTATTATGGCGGGACCGTCATTCCACTGGAATTCAGCCATAACCCGACCATGAGAAAGCACGTCCGGCGATTTAGCTGAAAACATCGGAAGATCCGTTTTGTCGGCCATCCAAAGGTTTAGCAGTAGTGCACTCTTAGCAGCTGCAGTCTCCACTTCACAATCGCTGCAGCACATGTCCAGCAAAATCGCTGGACATGCTCGTAGGCAAGAAGTGAAGCGGGGAGAAGTGTGGAGGAGAACAGACAATTTTGCACCGGAGGTTTTCGGGAAGCTTTTATTTTGGTATTTCCATTGATCCGTACAATTAATTTGCATATTAGCCTAAACATTTAGGTTTAACATTTAACATTTAGCATTTAGATTTAACATTTAGATTTAGATTTAACATTTAACATTTAGATTTAAATATAATATTTAGATTCAACATTTAACATTTAGATTTAACATTTAACATTTAGATTTAAATATAATATTTAGATTTAACATTTAACATTTAGATTTAACATTTAACATTTAGATTTAACATTTAACATTTAGATTTAATATTTAACATTTAGATTTAATATTTAACATTTGATGAAAAGTTACAAATATTTTACTAAATGTTGTAAAAAATTACTCGAAAAAATACGTTTTTGTAAGGTTTTGAGCTAAATGTGGAAAAATGTTGCCGTTAATTTCAGCATGTTTCACTTTACAAACGGCGCCCCATAGATATCCACAGCTCCTAAAGGTGTAAAAGGTGCTAAAGCTTCATATTAACTAGCTCTAGAATACAGCCGTAGCCATGAATCCCTGCTTTGGTACAGAAGAGCTTTTAGCATTTAGCTAACAATAGCATGCTAATTTTAGCTAAATGCTAAAATGCCAACATGCTCACAACTTAACATGCTAATATTAAATATGCATTTTTATCAGGTATATAAATACCTCAGTTACATCAACATATGATACATCGACAGAAAAGTGCCAGTGTAGCTAAGTACTCACACGTGTTTGTACAGAAATATAGAAAGAAATTTCGAATATGTCTGGACCAATAATAATATCCAAATAGAAAATGATTTATTCAAATGCCCAACCACAAACGCATAAAATGTGCCGCTAAGTAAACAGATTATTTCTAACCTTGGACAGCTTGGTATGTAGACTATTTGAAGTTGGCTAAATCTCTATTACAATTACTAGCAAAAACACCATTCTGTATTTAGTGGTGACTTAAACAATACACAGATGCAAATGTTGGTCACCTTTAAGTTAGGTATAGGTGGGGTACACTGAACGTGACATGTGAAACAAAAAAAATGGAGAACATAACGTCGCATTCGCAGAGGAATGATGGAAAAAAAACATAAAAATTGCTGTATTAATAATATTAATAATCGCTGTATGTGTGACGATGTTTGTGCAAAGTTTTGTTCAGATTAGTCCACCGGTTAAGGAGGTGATAGGGTACATACAGACAGGGTCAGTGCTCTGCGCAGCTGCAGCCCTCCTTATGTGTGCCGGAGGCCCACGTGCCTACTGGTTTTGTTTCATACGTGCCAGAGGCCCACGTGCCTACTGGTTTTGTTTCATATGTGCCAGAGGCCCACGTGCCTACTGGTTTTGTTTCATATGTGCCAGAGGCCCACGTGCCTACTGGTTTTGTCTCATATGTGCCAGAGGCCCACGTGCCTACTGGTTTTGTTTCATGTGTGCCAGAGGCCCACGTGCCTACTGGTTTTGTTTCATGTGTGCCAGAGGCCCACGTGCCTACTGGTTTTGTTTCATGTGTGCCGGGGGCCCCGGTGCCCACTGGTTCTGCGGCTGTTTTCGCTGGGGGGCCCGAGGAGCCCGTCCAGCCTCCTGCTTCGCCTGCTGGGGGGCCCGAGGAGCCCGTCCAGCCTCCTGCTTCGCTAGCTGGGGGGCCCGAGGAGCCCGTCCAGCCTCATGCCACACTGACTGCCACGTCGGCTGGGGGGCCCGAGGATCCCGTCCGGCCACCTGTGGCTGCTTCTCCACCTGTGGCTGCTTCTCCACCTGTGGCTGCTTCTCCACCTGTGGCTGCAGCGCCGCCTCCTGCAGTACCATCACCTGCAGCGCTACCACCTGCTACTGCCACGCCTCAGCCTGAAGCTTCAGCCTCGCCTGGTTCTGGTCCAGCTTCATCCTCACCTGGCCCAGCTTCAGCTTCAGCGTCAGCTTCGCCTGACCCAGCTTCGGCTACAGCTTCATCATCGCCTGGTCCGGCTTCATCCTCGCCTGGCCCGGTTTCATCCACGCCTGGCCCGGTTTCATCCACGCCTGGTCCGGCTTCATCCTCGGCTTCAGCCTCGCCTGATTCTGGTCCAGCTTCATCCTCACCTGGCCCAGCTTCAGCTACAGCTTCGTCCTCGCCCGGCCCGGCTTCAGCTACAGCTTCTTCATCGCCTGGCCCGGTTTCATCCACGCCTGGCCCGGTTTCATCCACGCCTGGCCCGGTTTCATCCACGCCTGGCCCGGTTTCATCTCCAGCTTCATCCACGCCTGGTCCGGCTTCGGCTTCTGCTTCAGCATCGCCTGGTCCAGCTTCGGCTTCTGCTTCAGCATCGCCTGGTCCAGCCTTTGTGTCTGCATCCTCGTCTGGTCCAGCCTTCGTGCCCGCATCCTCAGCCACAGCATCCTCATCTTCACCCACTGCGCCTGGTCCAGCCTCCGCTTCAGCATCCTCATCAGCCTCGCCTGGTCCAGCCTTCGTGTCTGCATCCTCGTCTGGTCCAGCCTTCGTGTCTGCATCTTCGTCTGGTCCAGCCTTCGTGTCTGCATCTTCGCCTGCAGCAGCGTCTTCAGCATCCGCACCATCGCCTGCAGCAGCGTCTTCAGCATCTTCGCCCGCTGCGGCCCCGGCTTCCGTGCCTTCAGCCTCGCCTGGCCCAGCCTCGTTTGGGTCTGGAGCTAAACGGCCATTTTCTAGACCGCTGGCTAGGCTACTGGCCGGGCGCCATCGCCTGAGCGGCCGCCGTTGCCTTCCGCACAGCCGGCCCCCGGACTGCCATCGCCTGAGCGGCCGCCGTTGCCTTCCGCACGGCCGGCCCCTGGACCGCCATCGCCTGAGCGGCCGCCGTTGCCTTCCGCACGGTCGGCCCCCTGAACTTTTTGCGCGCCGTCACGGCCTTCTTCGTGGACGGCCTCCCGAACTCTTTACGCACCGCCACGGCCTTCTTCGTGGCCGGCCGCCTGAACTGTGCTTCGGACTCGGCTCCCCTGTGGGTTTTGTGAACGTTTGTTTGGGACTCTGGGGCCTTCGTTTTGGTCATGGCCCGGTCCCTCCGTCCTGGGCCCCCTGCCACCCGCCCGGGTCTGGTGGTGTGTTTCTGTGGCTGTCAGGGGCCAGCCCTTGAGGGGGGGGTACTGTCATGGTCCTGCGACCATGACTCGGTGACTTTGTGTTTGTGTTCTTTATTGTTATTACTTTCATTATTATTCATGGCTGTTTTGGGATGGTTTGTGTTTGGGATTTTAGATACTGGGTTTTGGGTTTGTGCTCCCTCTATTGGTCCCTGGTGTCAGTGTTCCCCTGTCTCGTCAGGTTAACCAGGTCCAGCTGTGTCTCCCACCTGTGTGTGATTTCCCAGTATCTCTCTGTGTACTTATAGTGTGTGTTTTCCTCTGCTCCTCGTCGCGTCGTCTGTATTCATCCCTTGTGAAATCCCCTGCGTGCTCTCCCTGCTGTTCTCCCTTCATGTTCAGGTTTGCCACTCCTCTGTGTAGTTTATCCCAGTTTAGTTCGTCCTTAGTTCTGTTTGCCATCTCCACTTTATGTCTGGTATTGTTAATAAATCACCCTTCACATCTGAATAAGTGCTGCATTTGAGTCCTCCTTCCACTCTTCACACGGCCGCTGCCCCGGACCGTGACAAGTAAGTTGCAACCTTACTAATTGTTTTGGAACTGTGGAAATTTCTCTGTATTTATGTAACTACATCATAAGTGTGAAGTCTCTCCTTTGGGTCCCAAACTGTCCCAGTGACCTAGATGAGCAGCTGGCTGGCACTGACATTACCTGATTTTGAGGAATATGTGTCTTAATGTTACGGCAGCCTCTTCTGAATCTTTGACATAATTACATAAAAGAAAAATATGTTGTGTCAGGAAAATGATTTCAGAACTGTGAGATAATAATAGGTCACAACAAGATGTGTTTACTTAGTTTATCTTGTTTATCTTGACGTAAGGTATGATAACGTTTTGGAGGGTTTTTTGTATCAAGCTCCTGAGTCTCCCGTTGCTCCAGTTTAAAACTGGTCTCACAAGATTTGTCTAACAATGAGGCAGTGTTTCATTAATCCCACTGCTGAAAGGGAAAATAACAGTTACCACTAAAAAAATAAACTCTTTGTGCCATTAGTAAAAAGCCATTGAAAGAATCCTCACTGTGCCACCTCTTCTGCCTAATGCTCTCCCGTGATTGCTTGAGTTTCATAAATATTAAATGTAAAATGGATCGTGCTGATCCTTTACCTGTAGAGATACTTTCAGCTCTTCTACAGAAGTCATACAACTGGTTGTTGAGGATGATTCCAGTACTTGGAGAGAAGACTTTGGAGCCAAATCTGTAAAGAAAACAACATTAAATCAACTAGATCTACACCCTGTGACGCAGACAACACAAACTCATTCTGCAGTACAGCCATTGTACAAAGCAGCTTCTAAAAATAATCTCTTAAACCTTTTTAATCTTTCAGTTTCAAAGGAAGACACATTTTTGATAGCTGCTTCTGTGCGATTTTTTTCAGTCGCGCGATTAAAAGTTCATAGGTCACGATGCAGGGTCTCACACTATACGGCCCGATGCTCTGATGCGACCTGAGTGCTCACACTGTGCGTACATAAAATGAAGGTTATAACAGAAATTCTGTCGCTCGCTCTCCCTCTCTGTCTTTCACTCACACAGACACGCACACCACCACCATCAACTTTGCTAAATTGCTAATGAAAAACATTGATCAGGCAGCTGTGATTGAGCAGCAGTGTAGATCCAACTATTTTCACGGTTGTTGTGGTCGTGATAATTTTGTGAGGCCACATCGAAAAGGCTCGGATGAGCTTTCCAAAGTTCTACAAGTTGTGCCTCCATCGCTTGTGTCCAAATCACACGCTGCACTGCCGTGCTGCGCCGTCTTTTTCGCTGACATTTGTGTTTGCGCGTGCGCAGTGTGACAAACTGCAGTGACACCCTCGCGACCAAGCGATTGATGATCTGGAGCTGGTCGTGAGGTGTTAATCGCGTCTCGTTACCCCACGTATACTATACGATGCACGACGCACGATGAAGGCCAAAATCGGGCCGATCGTCAAAACGGTCGCACGACTCAAAAATCGGCTCAAAATGGGCCAAAAATCGCACAGTGTAAGCCCAGCATAAGTCCAGCATAACAGTGAAACAGATTCATCCAGACACTGACATGTGGTTGATGCTGCTGGTGACAGACACAGCGGATCCATCTTCAGTCAGCACAGACACATGTGTGGTACCCATGCTCTCCAGATACGGAGTGATGCCGTAATACTGGAGATCGTGAGTCTTGTCGCTGCTGATCAAGATCCGTATGTTGTCTGCAAAGCTACCCTCTGTGAAATTCTTTGCCATCTGTTAGAAGTACAGATGGCAAAAAAACAAACGCATTAGAGAAAATACAGGAATATCAAGACAAACAACAAATTAGAGCCAAATCTAAAAGGGATTTGAGTTCATCTGCTTTTAAAACTCTTATTTGTTACTTATTTATTTCAAACATTACACTGCCTGTCAGAATTATCATGTTGAAATGAAAGATTTATGGGAGAAAGCACTCTATGCAGTAATGTGAAAAACTAAGTACACCCTTACTGCTTCCATAAGAATTAAGAGGGTAAGTAGCAGCCTGATGCTGTTAATCAAATGCACTTGATCAGATGTAAGAGTGAGCACACATACATGTATAAAAGAAGACGTTTGCTAGTCTAGAGTGTTCCATTGCTTTAACACAATGCTACAATCTTCCCACGACTGGAAATTGCTGTAAATTTACCCTAAAGTCAAAGTGTGCATTGCTCAAAGAAATTGATATAAACTAGAGAAAACCTCTAAACTCACAGTACAGCGAGGAAAGACTAACACTAATGGCTTGTTTAGAAGGGTTGACAGAAGAAGGCCTCTTCTCCAAACCACCTCAACTTGAGGAGTAGTGGCTGTACTCTGAGCCCCTCCTGAGCTCCTCATCCTAACTCAGAGGCTAAGCACAGTCACCCTTCAGAGGAAGCTCATTTTCACTGCCTGTATCTCTTCCTTTCTCACTACCCACACAGCATATCATCACAAACACCTCATAACGAACTGTCAAGCACAGTAGTGGAGGAGGGACGGTTTGGGCTTTGGTACCTTGTGAAGCATGTAAAAGGCAGACATTTATTTGCAAACGTTCAGTTTTGCAAATGTTCAGTCATGATCCAGACCCTAGAGAGGGCCAGATTCCTCCACAGTAATGTGAGAGACTGATAAAGCCGTATAGAAAATGATTGTTTTAAGATAGTGTTGCTAAAAGTGGTTCAACACACCACTGAATCATGGGATGTACTTAGTTTTCTACAAGACTGTACAGCAAAGGTCCTGCAAGTTCTTTTTCACATTACTGTACAGTGAAGGGGAAATAATTACTTGATCCCCTGATTAATTTGTAAGTTCACAAAGAAATGTCTCTAATTTATGGTACTTTTGTTTTAACGGAGACAGAATATCAACCAAACATCCAGAAAAAAAACCAAAAAACAAAACACACATTACATAAAAGTTATAAACTGATTTGCCTGTTACTGAGTGAAATTAGTTTTGGTAAAACATGACTTTGTACTTGTTGGAGAAACCTAATGCCTGAATCTTCTTGTTGGTATTTTCAGATACTTACTTTATTTGAGTGGAACTTTGGATCTCGGATATGTTTCTTTAATCCATTGGAAAATTTGAAAGCTTCAATATAACGATGATAATATAATATTTTTTCATCAGTCGTCTTAAGTTCTGAGTTCATTTTATATCCTGAAAATATAAACAATTGTTATTTCTTTTATTTAAAAATATATTCTCACTGTATCACACTTGTAAAGATTTGATAGGACCTGTTTCTTCCATGCAAAAAACACCATATGCAACAACCAATAAATGCAATAATTTGAACAGCTCAGCTCAAAAAATAAAATGATCCAAAAGCATCACATAGTGATTTCGAAGTATAGATGATCAGAATCTCTGCAGTCAGTGTCTAACAGGAACCTTTCATGATGTTGAGGATGAAGCTGAGGATGATTCCTCCGGCAGGGGGCGGAGGGAAGTACATCTGGTACTCTCCCAAAGGAACAGCCCACGCATCAGTCACTGTAACTTTATATGAGGCCAAGTCCTGCAGTGTGAGTGTTCCTCCTGAGCAAAAACATTGAAATAAATGGTTCTGCTAAGCACAACTGAACACAGTGCATCTCATAATCAAAACTTTTAATGGATCCAGACAGCCCACAGTGTAGCCTATGAGGGATCATGGCAGAGATTCACAGAGCCAATTGATTTGTTCGTTTGTAATTAGATCATTGTGCCTGGCAGACATAGAAAATGGTCAGAAAAGAGAGCAGGATAAAACCTGTCTGACAATACCTTCTTTCTGTATGTCACTGATTAAATCCTTCGCTATTGTTCCGCTGTAAAACACATCTGGTCCCTCATTTGCGATCATCTCCAAAGTGTCAGCCAGTTTCTCAAATTTCACAGTATCACCGGCTTTAAGAAGGTTTCCGTTCTCGTCTGAATATAGTTTCCTAAAAGACAAAGACAGGGAGATAAAACATTAATTGCTTGCTCCTCATATTTTTGAACTCACATTGTCGACATATTTCATACCGCAGTGACTGGGTGCTGCTTGTATTGATGGTTGGGAGGTATAGACTTTGGACGTAAGGAAGAGGGAATCCTTCCCTGGCCAGTTTGATGGTCGGCTGAAAGAGGTCGGCCCACGGCAACTTCCCATAAAGCTGATGTGCCTCTGCATAACCTCGAATTTCCCCAGGAACCCCAATCCATCTGCTATCTGATCACAGTAACACATACATTTACTCATGTTTTGAGTTTACTGTAACTCCTTTATCATCCATATGTAGCGCTTCTCTACTCTATCTGAGCACTCAAAGTATTTTATACAACTTGTTCATTCACCCAATCACTTTGCTAGGTTTTTAGTTCTATCTAACTAACATGCATCCGTCGAGCTTCTCGATGGATGCATCAGAGAGCAACCTGGGGTTAGCATCTTGCCCAAGGATATTTGGCATGCAGACTGGAGCAGACTGGGATCGAAACAACCTTCCGGTTAGTAGGTGACCCGCTCTACTACCTGAGCTACAGCCACCCCATGTTTCTATTTGACTATTTGTTTTTACATGTCTACAGTTTTCCTGGTTTAATAATGTTTACACAATATAATTTACATACTTTACTTTCCATTTATGTCCGCCTACATTAACACTAAACTGAATAGAAGATTAATCACTTTGCTGTTCTAGCACGTGTGATCTTGCAGTGCCTTGGGTATGTAACCGCAGCTACTTGAAGTCATCCCTGTCAAAGAAAATATATCTGCAGAATGGTCTGACAGGATCTGCTGCTTATGTCATGACAAACCACCAAACAGAAGTCTTTAAACTTTGAGCCCTGAGCTTGTAAATTCATTACTCAATGTGGAGCTTCTCAAGCCGGTAATTGGGCATGACACATGGAAGATTAAAACAAGAAAGACAGCCTACAAAAGACGCAGGGGAATAAAAAACTGATGCAGAAGTCTTATAAAAGAAAAGCAGCCTACCTTTTTTTACTTGAATAGTGCTGTTACATGACTTAAGCAGGTCAGGGTTCAAGTTTGCAGGGGCGGTCTCTCTGGAATTGATGATTTTCACTTTACCTTTGAAAAGATGAGACATTATAACTTGATTCTTTCCGGCAGGCCTGAAGCGCTGCATTAGAATAAGGGGAGTGAGGGTGTCTTGTTACCAGAGACGTCCATAATTGTGAATATGGACCCCCCTCCGATACCAGCACTCTGTGGATTCATGATTGAGGTGCACAGCAGCGCAGCAATGGCGCCATCTACTGGCGAGCCGCCTTTCTGAAGAATGTCCCTAAATGAACAGAAGAATGTCCTTCATCACTTTGCGTTCCTATTTTCGTTGTCGAGTGCGCCTTAAAAGTAGGGAAATGTTTATGTTTTGCATAGACCGCTGTTTTGCAAATCACCTCCAATTTCCACTCTTATGAAATGTTACATGGTTATGCAATCGCATACTGAAGCGTGCTCATTGAACTCATGAACTCATTACTTGGGTGAGGAGCTGCCTCGTAAATAGAGAAACACCATAATCCTCCACTTCCGTGATGATGATTATCCGGGTTAAGATCCCCAAAATGTTTTAGTGTTTGCCAAACTTTGGTTAAGAAACCAGCATATTTTGCCTTAGTTGGAACATAGTAAAGAGAGCAGTTTGGTTGAAAAGTTTCAAATGTCACTCACCGTCCGATCTCTGAACATCTCCCTGAGTCTGCGGCCACTGCAGCTTTCGAGAAAGTGCCAGTTGGGCATTTGCGTTTCGCAAGTACAGCAATACACACAATTATAGCAACCAAGCAGAGTAGTATCAGTGCGCAACAAGTGTACACTCTCGCCTTAGACCTCGCCATGGCTGTTGTTTCTCTGTGTCACCACTTCATCTGACCGACTACTTCTCTAAAATTTTACAACCTGATGAATAAATTGGGACGTGCTTGGCTCCACCCACCGCGATAAGCGCGCGGAGAGGAGGACAGCTGCTGATCCAGTCTCAGAACTTTGCGCAGAGAAATCATAGAGTTGATAGAGTCGAGTAGCTCGATAAAACATGCTTATTAAAAAAATAGTGCAGCATTCTGGGATTTGCTGGAGATGCACAAAAACATTACAGCTTAAATCGTCAAGAATATGAGGTTTCATGGGAGGGGGGGGGGGGTCTTCTTTTAGTCTGGAAGCTGCTTTTTGTGTGATATCTTCACAAGTGTTTAAGCAAATGTCTGCCTTTTACATAAACCAGCCAGGGCCTGTCACAATGATATTCAGGAAGAAGTCGCAGGTAACAGTGTCATATCATGTTACTATTATGTTGTTGTGCTTGTTCTACAAGTGAGGCTCGTTTAGAAAGGAGAGTGCACAGCTGTAGATTTCTCTGTGGTGGAGCCCAGAATGATTGTACGGTGTCCAGCTTTCGTTTTAACGACAGGAACATATATTATAGACATACTCCAGATCTCCAAAATAACCTTCTTTTGGACCTTATTGCAAGCTTCAAAAATATGATAAAGCTGACAGATGTGCTCTGGAAAGTAAAAATGATTTCATCATCACTAAAATGTGTTTGCAAAAGAATTTGCAAAGTCATGCCAATTCATCACGAAACACTGAATCAAACTCCTTTATAAGTTAAAAGTATCCCTATTAGTATTGGTATTGGCAATAGTGGCCCTGTATTTACTTGGTTTCAGATCAATACCAAAATGTATTGTATTGCACAGCACTACCAAACTCTCAAACCACAGGCGATGGGTGAGCCACGAGAAGGACTTCCCAGCTCAGTGAAGAGATTATGAGACAAAAAATGGATATAAGTCCATTGGGCTATTACTTTACCTTCAAGGTAAAGTAATAGCCCATGGCAAATTTGGAAACTGTTGGCAGTTGACTATCTTCAACACATCTGCATTTGTTTTGCAATTTTCAAGTAGGCTCATGTGTTAAAACTACCTGTGCAAGCTCAAAGTACTTCCCAAAGTCTGCATAGGCCCATCTGCTCAGTGTCCTCCTCAGTCACGCTGGTTACCATGATTTCTGGTACGATTCAGTTTAACTTACACCCACAGTGTATCAGTGGAATTCAGCTGTGTGTGTGTGTGTGTGTGTGTATCAGTGGACATAATTTTATACATAGAGGTTAGAGTGTGGCTATGAAGAAAGCTTTTCTTAAAAAAAAAGTTTAGGGACAGTTTAGGACATAATTACAAAACTTGTCCCATCCTGACGACCTCTTCCACTGTGATCTGGACCAATCTGTATTTTGTCTCTTCTACACCCTCCAACTTGAACTTAAGTATGTGAAATATACTTTTATCAAGATTAAAGAGAGTACTGCTTGCTACTGACTTTAATGTAAATTAACTTTACTGTTAACATTCCTCGTCTTTTACTTTGAAAGGTACAAATAGAAATAGTATTGGACATTCCTTTCTTTGCTACAGGCCGGGTGGGCTCCTAGTAAAGTTTGCAGTATTTACATCAGTGTTGTCTGAAGCCTGTCCATCACAGACAGTGAATCCACCCGTTGGATCTTTTAATGAATTTATTCGATGGTTCTTGGTTCCAGTCAGCTCTGTACATTTATTCGCCCCAGTCTTGGTTCCTGTATGACTGTAGCACACACAGAGTGTGTCTAGTAGAAACTGAAGCATAAGTTACATGACTCTTCTATAATTAACACATCAACTGTGAGCATTCCCTATTTCCCTTACCTCTCTCTCATGTTGGCCACACACCTGAGACTATTCAGACAGATCTGTTGATCACAGATAATTATGTTGTTTTCTAAAGCAGACTTGCATTTGACAACTGAAGAGCATTTTAGGCCAGTAAGTTTCTTTCTGGAATCAGTGGGCCATTCAGAGTTCATTGATGCACGCTCATTAAATGAGACCACCTCTTCCTTAAAAATAAAGTCTGCCAACTTTGACAAGAAATGAGTCGAAACACAAGCATTTTAAAAAAAAAGTAATAAGAAAAATGTATGGATTTATTTGAACTGATGAAAGATGAAAAGCATTCAGTTATGTTACACGCAATAACTCCATTTGATGTTACATCTTTATGATATATGTGATCAGTGGGAGCAGATGACTCCTCAATCCCTCATTGAAAGACCTTGTGGTTCATTAAACATGCATCTCCCTCCCACCATCACCACCAAAGAATATTGTAAATACAATGCAGCAAACAAAGTGGTGGCCTTCCTGTACCGTGTCACATTTCTGCAGTTTCAGAACCTCAATAGAAGCCCCACATGGACCAGAAGAGTGGTTTTCTTTGTCATCACTTACCTTCCTTAGGTTTTTGTTTCTCCTATGCCAAACAAGAATCTATTAAAGATCCTTTTTTGTCTACATCTGAGTAGGTGGGGCGATCGTGGCTCAAGAGTTGGAAGTTCGCCTTGTAATCGGAAGGTTGCCGGTTTGAGCCTTGGACAGTTTCGTTCGTTGTGTTCTTGGGCAAGACACTTCACCCGTTGCCTACTGGTGGTGGTCAGAGGGCCCAGTGGCGCCAGTGTTTGGCAACCTCGCCTCTGTCAGTGCGCCCCAGGGTGGCTGTGGCTACAATGTAGCTTGCCATCACCAGTGTGTGAATGTGTACACTCTAAAAACTATTGTTTAAGCTCAACAAAAAAAATTAACGCAACAGTTTCCATTAATCTTTTTGCGTTAAGATAACTTGTGTAGAAATTACGTTGAACCAACAAACTACATTGAGTTAGAGGAATGAACTTTTCCTCTATAAGTAAAGGTAATTTTAATTACCATATACTTAATAATTGGTAACTTAAAAACATGTTTTTAAGTTGTTTACTCAAATAATTTATGTTCCTCCAACTTCTTTTTCCATATTATTCAAAACTGTTTTTTAAGTGTTATGTAATTAATGATAGTAGTTACGAAAACATTTTTTTAAGTTAATCATTTAAAATATTAAGTAGCTGATTTTCTTCATTATCATCATAATTTTAGCTTTTTCTTGTTTTTATTATTGCACTAGCTTTTAAGAATTGAATGAATTCCACATTTTTAAGCAATTAACTTTTTTTATTGTTTGTACAGTTTGTACAATTTATATTTTACTTTAGGCAATTCAACACCTTATAGTTAAACAGTGAAAATAAACCAGAAATCCACTTAGAAAACATTTGTACTAAGTGTTCAGTAAATGTTAACTTTCAGTGTTCAAACTTTCATGCAGTAAACACATTTAAGATTAATTTTACACATACAGGACTCAAAATGGTTAACAATTTTTGAAACAGAGTCAACATGTTTAACATAATGCTGGTTCATTCATCAGCACATCTCTTTGAGGATTAAATGCAGGATAAGTTTTAAGGACAGGGTAGTACAACAACTGTCAAGACACATTTCTTGAATATAATATCAAAAATAACTAGATAGAAAAAAATTAGTGTCTTCTATTTTTTATCAACACTATCATTTTTTTCCCAGTGGACTTCCAAATACAAAGTAACACAATCTGAATAAAATTTCTTAGTGCTCAAAACAAGTGACATCTTTAGAACATACTGTTCTTGAGACTTACTTTTGCACTGGCTCTCAGACCATCAAGATCAAGCAACAGCTTCTGAAAGACTTCGAAAGTATATTTCAGTTCCTTGCAATAGCTCAGATTGAGAGCATATATTATGCCCATGAGTAACGCACAGCAACTTGGGATATCCGGGCCCTCCAGGATTTTTGTTCCTTCTACCACAATGGTTGCAGTCTTGTGGTCAGATCCAGGGGTATACCGGTCACCGATGATGGCAATTTTCATCACCTGCCTTTCTAGGTTGGCCTCAAATTCTTCTGTGTCCTTGTAAAGCACATTTTAAAAATAGGTTAGTTGATTATAGTGTTGCAGGAATTGCTGTCTTGTGTGTGACTGGGTGCAGTAAGGAGTGTATGTGATGTGTGTGTGAGCATGCGCGTGAAGGAAACGCAGGGCGCGAAAGAGGGAAAAGAGAGAGAGAGAGCGTGTCATGGGTAGAGAGGGCGACCGGGAGCAGCGTTCTAATGGGCTACAGGCTATGCAGTGTGTTTTCAAAGTGTGCAGTACTGTTATTAAAGCCTCATCTCTTCAGTACTCTCCGGTGCCTCGGCTGATTTCTGTCTGCCTCACTACTCCACAAAAGTGAAGGGAGTTAACCCCGGAGGAGGACAAACTTCGGCCCTGGAGGAAGCATCTCCCCTCGCGTCTCCCGACCACGGTCAGAGGACTGACGGCGAGGAATGGTTAACAATAGATTAGACTTTTATCCTTGCTGAATCTTAATAATTCAGAAGATCAGTGCACACACACACACACACACACACACACACACACACACACACACACACACACACACACACTGACCCAAATAGGATGCATCAATAAGCATGAGACAAAATTATGGTATCATAAGATAAATCAATAAAAACAAAGCCCGTTTTTTGTTTTGATTTTTTTTAACCACACAACATGAACAACATTTTCTATGACCAGTTTGACCTGCTCTACCTAAATCGATTTCTAACATGGGATTTACTTGCTTAATGTGAGGTTCACTTGTGTAGGCCTAAAGACAACATTCTAGTTTGTTTTTAAGAAAACTAAACAACAGTATGCCAGGTTTGGTCATCAATTTAGAATGTAAAACTAAGGAAAACAATAAACTCAAATCGAACATATACATAATTATTAGCTTTGACATATTGGATTAGCTGAAATGATTAAGTGAAACGCTACAATCATTAGTTGAATTGTTCAAGGAGCCTTTTGCCATGCCCAACACCTAAGCTGAATAGGCCATTGCTATGATATTATTGGTCAGGGTGTGACCTTAAGTGAAAAATATTTACAAATTTACACTGTGATTGTGTGGATTTATTTGTGTTTAAGATGCTGAATTACTTACACCAAACTCCATGAAAAGGTCTTCTTCCTTCTCTCCAAGGTATGTGATAAGGCAGGGGATGGCTACTTCTCTGCGCATTTCAATTGTATTGTGCTATTCAAGAAAAAAAAAGATAAAGTATGAGTATAAACTACATGGGTGACTGCCAACAAAGTGCATTTCAAAGATAACTCAAAGTGCAACACAAAGTCTAAATAGTTATCATACCTCAAGAAGCATGTCCTTGATCTGCCTGATTCTCACTCCTTTAGCTCCTCCCCTTGATGAAACGACATCCATCAGTTTTGGGATGCAATGGTCAAGTTTAGCCATTAACGTGGATTCCAGGCTTACAGTGGTTATTCTCTTGAACTCTTCCTTTATCTGTAGATGACACAAACAGAAGAATTAATCCTTGCAGACAATTAGCTATATTGCATTAATGAATGTTCTAATACATTAGTTAAAGAGGAACAACTAAATCTGTATGAACCACAGCAGTAAAATGGACAACATCAAAATGGCCCACTATTACTGATTGTTTTTTCCCCATACTCTTTAAATGAGTCACTTGTGAAAACCTGGACCAGTTAAATACTCTGTTATAGGAAACTGCAGACTTCACCAAAATTATCTTTAAAAGAAACCTGTTGTTTTTAAAGCATTTAGGATAAACTTGCTTTAAACTGATAATCCACCACATTCATCTTTTTTTTTTCTGTAATGTTGGAGTCATGTTTCTGCTTATTTACTGTTGCATTCAAAAATATTTGTGTATGAGAATGTTTATTTATTTATTTTTTTACTTTGTGCATTAGGATTAAGATTGTAATCAGAAAATCAAATATAGAACATATGGGGAGTGATATGAGTGTATTATGTATGAAATGTAAGAGAAAATTTTTGTTACCTGTGTCGCATCAAATAATGCAGGCCAACGCTCCATGAAGTTCCTGATAGCGGGTGCCTCATATACGATTTCTTGCCTGCGAAGAGAGAATGTCTTACCCATTTTCCCTGCAATCACCTGGCAATTATCCCTCTTCATCACTTCACACAAGAGGTCCACTCTTTCCTTCTCCAAACTTCCACTTGTTTCCCCTTGAGGATGTGGAGGTAGGTAATTTACTTCAGCCTTTTTAGGCTTTTTAACATTTTTAGCAGGAGCCTGCTCATGTGCTGGTTTCCTCTTGAGTGAGTTCACCACAATTTCGGGGCAGCCAGTACCTCGAAGATTGGATCTGAAGTTGTTCATTTTATATTTGAGGCGCTGAATCCATCCATAACATCCATGAAAAGAACCTGGTTCTTTGAGGCAGGGATGTTTTTTAGTCAAGGTCTCTGCTACTTGATTTAGTTGTGCACTTGATGGATAAGCAGTGTACTCAAAAATAGCCTCAGCTAAACTTCCAAGGATGTCTGGAAGTAGTGTGATGAGATCTTTAGTACCAAAAACAGTCCCAGAACAAATGAAGTTTTGATTGCCGGACTGCAGCAGAATCTCCGTACTGGTAGAGAAACGAGGGATTGGAAATTCTATGGGCCATCCATTTGATCGCTGGACTGGTATTTCTGTCTCTAATTCTGAAGAGACAGGCAATGTGTCATGTGACAATGCAGATGAGCAGGCATCATCAGAAAATTGAAGAGGATCATCAGCAAGGCTTGTAAAGGATCTGTCTACATCTGTTAAGGTCAGAGTTAGTGTAGGAGGTTCCTGGATATAGATCACCTTGATAGTGTCCTTATCCTTAATGTCAGTTGTTGAAAGCAAGGAGAAAAACTCATTACCAAAATCAGCATCCTTGTAATGAAAACAGAAATCCCCAGAAATCCTAAATGTATCTTGAACAACTGAATGAAGTTCCTCAACTGTTCCAGGGATTCCAGATGGTAATGCCAGTTTCTCGACATCATGTTCTGAAAGAATCACTCGTAGATGGGCTGGTTGTGACATCTGTAATAATAAAAAAAAAGGTTTAAAATGTTTCAGTGAGCACCATAACAATGAAGGTAAGTAAAAAATGCACAATAGCGTTTCCCACAGAGTTGGCTTCACAAAATACCAGGCCAACACCAAACTCTATTCCTTCTAATTTTTCTCAATCTGTTTTAAATGAAAACATGAAGACTACATTATAACAACGTCAACAACAATATCATACTATGTTCTTGCACTTTATTTGCATCTTGTACCCACATCTTAATGTAATGTCAAGGCTGATCATCATATAAAAGTTACAAATGAGAAAACCCTGTTACTGTCTTTTTGTTCTGGACTTTTGTTGACTTCCAAATTTGACAAGTCAAGGCTATGTTGGCATTCTATGGGACATAAATGTAACGTTTCAGGGTTACAATGCTTTTTCCACCAAGCATGTAAGGTGTTAAGGGGAAGATATCAGACAGCTCTGATGGCTCTAGCACTTTCACAGTGTGTGTTTTCTCAAGAACATAGCTCCTGAGATGCTCAATTGACCAAGCACTTAAGCATTTAACAATGAATACAAGCATGCCCTTCAAAACAACTATTTGGATCAACTCTCCAAAATCTGTCACACCACCTGTCGAGCCATTAGCCAAAATCATGCCAACTGCATACTTTGTGCCGCTATAACATACATTGTTGGCTATCTGAATGCGTGTTTCACCAGCAAATTTAGCATGCAGTGCTTCCTTGATGTCTTCTCTTAGCACAGTAACATCTACAGTAGACTAGAAAAGCGCTATACAAATGCAGGCCATTTACCATTTTACCTCCTCCTCCAAGCTCACAAGGTCTTTCAGCAGTGGCTCCAGTACAGTACTGTAACCAAATCTTTTCACATCATCAGCCTTGCAGAGAATTGCTAAGAAGATGGAGGTCAGTGAAGATCTGAGCTGTGCAGGAATATCAGCTATCACCCAGTACACAGCAGTGACTTTGTGTTTTTTCCTTGACGTACCCAAGGGATTGCATATTTCAAAGTCATCAATATACAGAATAATAGCAATGGTAGGATCTTCTCCAGAAAACAACTCATTTGTTTTATAATAAATGCCATCACAAAATTGCCCTGTACTGTGTTCCATCTTTACCTTGAGGTTTTTCATCATGCAAGATCAAATCCTGGATCTCTTTCCGTGTCATAGCCTGAAGCAATGACTTCAGAATAGGAACATACTGGAAGCTTCTGTCTGCCTCCCTACTAAGTGCATACTCCACTGGTTCCACTACAGCAAACTGCTCCCTAAAATATGCCCTTCTCTTGTAGGCAGAAGAAAGTGAACCACCACTACACAAGGTGGAGGTAAAGGGGTTGGCCTCACAAAGCTCTGTCACCATATCTGACACAACAGATTCATCTATCTCACAATTGTTCTTCCTCAGACAGGACTGTAAAATCTCTTTTATGAGGGGGCCTGATGCTGTTTCGGTGATAAAGTGTAATTCCTCAATAATCTCATCAATACACTTGTTAGATACGTTAAATTTGCTCTCCAGTTTTAGAAACAACAATGCCATGTTTTTTTCAATGATATTTGGTAGATCTCTCACATCATCATCGTTACCTTGACCATCATTGGTAATCGATAATTCCTCATCCTGAACATCCATATTACTACAATCTTCTGTGTTTGAAGAACACACATACCTTTTTAACAGGTTTTCCTTGAAGTCTTGCAGTGAATGAGGAGTATACCTTCGGCTTCTGTGGGAGGCAAATGTTCCATAAACATTAGTGCTGAAATTGCAGTTTTTAAATACACAAATGACCGTTTCGTGTTTTTTCAAATGTCGACCAAGGTGCTCGAAAAACATTTTTTCTGTGGAGATTGCACTGGTGCTACAACACTGGCAAGTGAAAGACAGAGTTTCTGCAGATGTGACTCGTTCCTGAGTTTCCTGAGAGTGATTTCTTGATAGATGTGATCTAAGGCTACCCCAAGTTTTGAAGGAACAAAAACAATCTTGGTGAGGACATGGGAGACATCCCCCTCCATAACTATGGCGTAATCTATAATGTTTTAGCAGCCCTGTTTTTGTAGTGTTTTTGTAGTTAGAAATGTACACATTTTGCACACCCAGCCCATTTTGTAAAAATGTGTACTAACTTAACAAACTACTAATGACCCTAGATAATCATACTATGTACAAACTGCTTACGTAAAGTCTTAATGTCAAGTAGGTTTACATAGCCTATGCCAGAATGATGCTGTCGGAATCACATTAACAATATTTCACACAACCTGTGTTAGAAAAAGTAATAAAGCTAGATACAACTTTAAAGATCAAGAACAATACATACTTTAAGCTGTATCACAATAGTAACCACAATAAAATGTAATATTATTTATGGCGTCTCGTTATGCAAGTTTTATAAAGACATAAAATAAGTGAGCCAGACAGAAAAAAAAAGGTTTCTATGGTTATCCCACTGACAAAGCTATTCACAGCTTAAAGGCTTCTAATGTTGGTTTTTAAAAAAAGTCAGCCTAAAAAAAGTCACAATTTCTGATCAAAATTAGATTGCATTGTGTAGCAAAACTTCAACCATGCTTTTCCTAGCCACAGCAACACTATCTAGCTAAAGACTTTTGTCAAATGAAACTTTATAAGTCTTAACCACACCTGTGCTAAAGTTTAGAATGGCTAGCATTAGCTACATGTGGTAGTGTAAAATATTTCCTCAAGTGTATCAGCATAACATCATACACAAATCCACCAATGTGACTAGCACAAATCCTTTGCTTTAGTAGAACTGTTATTTGTAAATTAAATGTTACTTACCTTGAAATTTCTTTTACATAAGCTTGCAAGTCCGCCATGCAAGCACAGTCTTAATATGTGAATTTGCCCGGGTACGTTAAGTGGGTAGGGGAGGGAACTTGAAATCAGAAGTTAAAATGGAGAAAAAATAAGTTATCTATTCAATTTCTTTGAGTAATTGCAACTTGAATTTTGTTTTGGACACATTAATATTGGGATTTAATTTCATATTACATACAAAATTAATTTGATGTAATTACCAAAATTATTAATTCATCACAACCCCAAAAATAAAGTTTGCAACTTAGAAGATCTATCTTAATCAGTAAATTGAATTTTTATCTTGCAACCATGGATTTAATCAAGTGGTGGTAAACGGCCCGATGAATTAGCGCTTTGGGGTCCTAGGAACTAGTAAAGCGCTATATAAATACAGACCATTTACATCTGAGTAAAGTGCTCAGGCATTGAAATTAAGTTTTAATTCATATGGAAAATACCTGATTCATTCACTATCTGTGTATAAAAGGCTCTGGGAATTTATGTTCTGCAATATTGTGTGGGGTGGAGCCATAGGAAATGACGTAGGCGGAAGTTTAGGGTACCGCGCAGTGTTGCCAACTTAGCGACTTTGTCGCTATATTTAGCGAGTTTTCAGACCCCTTAGTGACTTTGTTTTTTTTTAAACCAAAAAAAGTCGCTAAAAAAGACGTGAAAGCGCGTATCGCTTTTACTCTGAACAAGCAGCGGGTGCTGTAACGCAGTCAGTTCTTTTACTCTTTTACTCTTATGCTGTTACTCTTATGCTGTTTTGTGTGTGTGTTTACTTATAAACACACACACAAAGTAACTCCACCAGAGTGCCTATTTCGGGTCACTTTTGCCGGTCCAAGCCCGGGTAAAGGAGCAGGGTTGGAATTGTGACATTAAAAAAAACAATAATTGCTAAAATAAATTTAATTTGTAGTTCTAAATAAACTCTAAATGCATTTAGGACGTTTTTTTACTCACTTTATGTCTCTTCCACGATGTTATTTCTCTCTCCAACAACATAGGTTACAATTAGATTAGCATGACCAATTTTGCAAATTAGGCGATGACGTCATTTAGCGACTTCTAGCGACTTTTAGGACAACCAATAGCGATTTTCCTTACTGAGGAGTTGGCAACACTGGTAACGCGCTGCTAATCCAGAAGGGGAGATTGTTTTCCGTGTTAGTTCTGTTTACCTTGTAAGCTATGTTCCAGGGGCCCGTTCTTCGTACCTCGCTAAGTAAGTTAGCTGGATTAGATTGTTGACGATTTCGCGTGATCTTGGATCGTTCGGTTCCCCGAAGCTCATCCGGGACTTGCTGTCATAGCAACAGAGCCGTAAGCGTAAACCTGCTCGGGAGCAGGTTTACTTTATGTAAACAGGATTAGATCGCGGCCACGCAGGCATGTCCGCTTCAGTTATACGAAAGCAACAGCGATATTCCACCACTGTTTCCACCATAAATAAATAACATCAATGTAACTAAAGATAATGCAGCACTTGATCCTGTTATTGATGTCACACAGATACATACAGGTCATTTCCTAAAAAAGGGAAATGTACTATTAACATTCTATTACATGTATGTGATTATTACAGATGTAATTCATATTTCAGAGTAGTAATAGTAAATTACTTCATGTAAGCAAGATGAGAGACCACGGCTATAAAAGCGAAGGTGGATTTGGGAAGCCTGTCGCAGCCATGTCCTGTCCGTATACGCGAGCCACCCATTGCAAGGTGCAAGATTGATAAGGAGAGTCCTCAGAATTCAGCGTATATTGCGGGATAGACAGGATCCTTTAGCTCAGCGCGACAGTGTGCTCATTGAGAGATATCGATATTCCCGTGAGGGTATTATTTACTTAACCAACTTGTTGACGAGGGGGTGCAGGACCACCACCTGTCTTTTTTTTTGCTCTGCCCTTTTCTTGGTTGCTGTTATGAACAAACTAACAGATTATTCCAGGGTCTCTTTCCAAGAGACTAAAAGCAATATAAGTGATAAATATTACCATTCTGTAGAATATTCTTATATTTCACTTTTACTTGTTCCCATGTTCTAGTGGGTCCTGTTGTGGCTCCAATGTGAAAGGGGATATAATATAACATAATTTAACATAATATAATATAATGTAATATATTATTGGATAATATAGTGTAATATATTAAATCTACCCTACCGCCTACTGGTGTTGGCCAGAGGGGCCGATGGCGCGATATGGCAGCCTGGCTTCTGTCAGTCTGCCCCAGGGCAGCTGTGGCTACACCTGTAGCTGCCTCCACCAGTGTGTGAATGTGAGAGTGACTGAATAGTGGCATTGTCATGCGCTTTGGGTGCCTTGAAAAGCGCTATATCAATCCACTCCATTATTATTGTTATTATTAAATTACTTACGAGTTTAATTTGTCAGCAACTTTCTGCCAGCCCTCTCTCCTTGCTTTTGCAGCCTTTGCAGTGTTCCCTTGCGTTCTGATTAAACTCTGAAACTCCTGAAATCCCTCACTCAAGAGTTCTTGCTCTGCTGCCGAAAAATACCGAGCGCGCTCCTTCGACATTTTCGCCGACCAATCAGAGGGTTGCCGATCAATGTTTCTACTATTGATGCGTAGCCCCTTTTACGACACCCAGTGATCTCACATTACTTCATCCAGCTGTACTAATCGTCAACAGCAGGTGTGTTCGGAGAACCGGGATAGCGAGCTCACGGTTAGCGCGATGATTTGGTCTTGGATGTGTCATTTGATCTTGGATGTAGTAAGCCACGTACAAAGAACGGGCCCCTGGGCCCTGTTTCAGAAAGCCGGTTTAGTGCAAACTCTGAGTAAGTATACCCTGAGTTAACGAAAACTCTGGGTTTTCGGTTTCACAAAGCGAGTTTAGATTAATTCTGAGTGAGTTACTATGACGACACACTCCGTGAAGCTAACCTGCCCCCTAGCAGGTTTACTTCAACTAACCCTGACGTTCTCCGCCTCTTTGTCAGAAACCTGACTGTAGGAAGTGTCAGACATGGCGTGTCCCTTCCTTGAAGAGCCAGTAGATGTTGAAGCCCAAATTCTCCGCAGAGCTCTCCGCCGGGAGAGAGTGATTAGAGCGCGTTTGGACATTTTATCATTTCCTGATGATTTTCTGTGTGAACGTTACCGTTTTTCAGCACAATCTATAATTTATTTGAATAACATCCTCAGGCCTAATATTGCTCATGTGACACATCGCGGACATTCTCTCAGTTCTGTACATATTATTGTGTGGATGCTTTAAGCATCCACACAATAATATGTAAAATGTTCTCAAATTATTGGGCTATTCAGGTATGATTCAGCTTTTTCAAATCTTTTACCGTTTTACTTTTATGCCTCTTAAAGTTTTCAGTTGCAAAATTTTGATTTTTCACAAAATACATGCGTTGTTATGGTTGCTATGCACTTGGCTTCCAGTGTGCCACTGAAGGTTTTGCAGTCTTCTCTTCATGTCCGAACAACTTCTTGCTACTTGCTCAATTTTCACTCAACTTCCACAAATTATACATCAAAACTTAGGTATTTTTGCTGGGTTTCCGAAAATGTCACTATCATTGTTGTGGGATTTATAAAATTTTGGCAAATCTCGTCAGACCAACACAAAGTCGCAAAACTCTCCATAGAAAGTCAATGGAGAGCTTGTTCAAAATCACTGCTTGATTTCTGTAATGAGAGGCATATTCGAATCGTCATATCTCCTTAACGAAGCAAAGTTAAGACATAAGGCTTGTCCCAGTATATCTTCAGACACTCCTGACGCTCACAATTCAAGAATTATTTTCTCACCTATTACCGTTCTGAAATGAGTTAGACTTGTTTGAGGGTAGGAAATTCGTCCTTCGCTCAGATTTCTTCAGATTTCAAACTCTGGAAATGAACCACTTTTTTCTCTCGTCATATCTTTTTAATGGATTTCCACAGAGACCTGAAAATTTCCATGATTGTTCACCAAAGCCTGCTGTCTCTTACGGTGAAAGAATGATATTGATACTCCAAATAGATTTAGAGTTAGAAAGCGTTGTTTGAGGGCAAGTCAAGGCAGTTTTTGCTTTGCTCTACTCAGTTATGGTGCATTAGAAGTAAATTATCTTTAATAATTCATATTTTAATGATAAATTGTCAACACTTTAAGATTCCCCCATCTCTTCTGAACAAAACGGTGTAAGAATGACCGTTCTAGCCCCTACGGTTAGGAAATTATGGTCATTTGTTTGAGGGGAGTCGTCATTATGAGAAATAGACTGCAAAAATCCTGTGCCTCTCTGTGCTGCGTGCACCTGTTTTGGCGGGAAAAAGTGCACAGGCTCTCTGATTGGTGGATTCAAATTCAGCAGCTCCAAGGCTGCTTGACTGAGCTAGAAACTTACCTCTCTCCCTGTGTGTGTGTGTGTGTGTGTGTGTGTGTGTGTGTGTGTGTGTGTGTGTGTGTGTGTGTGTGTGTGTGTGTGACAGAGAGAGAGAGAGAGAGAGAGAGAGAGAGAGAGAGAGAGAGAGGAAGCCTTTTTATGGGATGATCTCATTGTAAGATTCAAATTCAATATATTTAGACTGGTTGACTGAATTGGATCTTGTGTGTGTCTCTCTCTGTGCATGTGTGTTTCCATATGTGTCCATATTTGTGATTGTGTGGCTGTTATTTTTTTTTTGCCAATTTTTTTCATTTAACAAGTATATTTGAGGGACCCTTAGCATGTTCAGCATTTTTTCAGCTGTCCATTTTGCTTTTCCAATTTTTCTGTTTAAGTTATTACTATTGTGCTAAATCATACTATTTCTGCTATTTTATAAGATTTGTGCTAAATATAGTATTTCTGTCAAATTATAGTATTTGTGCTAAAACATAGTATTGATTTAAAATTACAATATTCATAGTTCATCACAGTGTCACTGGTAAATCACAGTATTTCTGCTCTGTTGTACTATTTTTCTAAATCATAGTGTTTCTGTAATGCTTAAGTATTTTTGGCTAAATATATTCTTTCTGTTATCTTATACTATTTCTCCTAAATTCTTGTATTTTTGAGAAGTTATCATGTTTCTGGTAAGTTACAATATTTCTGCTAAGTTCTGCTATGCTATTGTATTTCTGCCAAGTATTATGTTTCCTCTAAGATATTGCAGTTCTGCTAAGTTATTCCATTTTAGCAAAGTTCCTTTGCTTCTGCAAAGTTTTTACAATTTCTGCAACTTTTCAGCTTTTTCAGCTAGTTTTTGCATACAGCTTCAGCTTTAAAGCATCCACACTGCATTTTCGCAGGAAATGCAAATTTTTCTAGTTTGTATTGCACTTCGGTTTTTTGCAAACGGGAGCTTTCTGTATAATATTGGTGACGCTGAGCACGTTTCCAAGGCTACCGTTTGTCGGGCAGTCAGGAATGTTACAGTTGCACTGAAACGTCTCCTGTACTCGTTTGTGGTGTTCCCCGGTCATAGACCCACAAGATTTATCAAAGAGGGATTCCACAAAATTGCAGGTATCAGGATGAACAAAACTTAATTCATGATATGGTGATATTTGAACTACTACTTAAATTTTACATTTATTCTCACGGTTCCCAGGCGTGATTGGCTGTATAGATGGCACTCACATTCCAGTCATTGCTCCTTCAGTAAATGAAGGAGACTATGTGAACAGGAAGTCTTTCCACAGCATTAATGTACAGGTACATAGCTCCCTGTAGCATTTCAAACTAACAAATTATTTCATTATAGTAATGGATGCTAATTTGTGTTCTCTGCACTGTGAAGATCATATGTGATGCTGCCAACATTATCACAAATGTGGAAGCCAACTGCTCAGCCTCTGTGAGTGGTGGTGGTGGAGGACCCCCACCTGTTTTTCGGGCCTCCGCTTTTTTTCTAGTGGCTATAACGGGTCGCATATGAGCATACAGAGTAAGCAAATATGTACTTGTAATGTGCTCAGATAATTTCAATAAGTGCTTACAGAAACAAAATTAATGTAGCCTCTAACTGCAATTGATTTACATCGGACAAACAGACCAAGCACTATGGCTCATAATACAATTACACCTTACCTGTTTGGACTATATTTTTATATTTCATTTTTACTTGCTGCCAGGAACGTTTGGGGCCTGTTGGGTTGCACCTGCGCTCACATCACATCACAAAATAAAATGTATGAAATAAAAAATTAAATATAATATAATATAATAAAATAACGTGTTAAATGGGTGGAAATCCCTAGATCAATGTTTAAATTAACACTCACGCATTGACTCTGTCGGCTATGTTTTGCCATGCATGCTCCCTTTCTTTTGCAGCTGAGGCTGTGTTACTTTTTTCCCGCAAAATTTGCATGTTATCGGCATATGCTGCCATCAGAATTTCGGCCTCAAGCGCTGTAAAATACATTGACTGCACCTTCTTTCCCTCCGTCTCCATGGTGACTCGCTTAATCTGTGTTCCACTAATCAGGGCTTTATGTATCCTCGTGCGCGCGCTTAATTTGGGGTTAAAGCAACTCCGCGTTGATTGAACTAATTGTTATCAGCCTTTCTGAAACCGAATATTCTGAGTTGGACAGTTCGGGGTTACTCAACCCTGAGTATCATTTTTCACTCTGAGTTTTCTAAACCGGCTTCCTGAAATAGGGCCCTGGTAATGAACTAATCATGCGGAACGGTCCCTCCTACACTGGCCACGATCATGAATGTTATGAACAACTAGTCATGAATCCAAAACTGTGCAGGAATCATGTAAAATATCGAGTATAAAGAAAGAAACCTGAAAAATTGGACTGCAGAGAATGTTGCTCCTTAAAAGCTCCTTTGAGGATGTTTTCATTATATAAAGCATCTGAACAAAAGGGACATTTTTTGTACGAATATTCATATTTAATTGAATATATGTATATACAATAAACTTTAACAAAAGGTTAATTTATAAAAAAGTATAAGGACATTAAAATCCCCTTTGAACGCACGAGGGCAACATATCAGATGCTGAAACTTGTTTTATTATTTTTTAATATATGCAAAATATAAATTTTAAATTTGCTTACTTCACGGATGATGTCCTACAACTTGATGATCATATGGACAATAGATTCCTCCATTTAACACAGATGTACTTTTTGCTGCTTCTTCATGCTCGAAGTCGAAATCACAATGGATGGATGTTTGATTTGGCACAGATTTTATATAATATGTTCTGTCTGACACAACCCTCCAATTTATCCTGCCTGGGACCCACAATAAGAGTAAACTCGCTTGTGATTCCCTAGAGGTGGGTTTGATATTTAATATAATATTATAAATAAATCTCCATAAGATGTAGCTTTGCTAAAACTGACATGCCCGTGACAATAACTGCACCAGCGTTTTTGGACTCTATTAGCTGTGATTGTGTGTTACAGATATACTGTATATTAGAAGTTGGGTGTGGTTAATGAGGCAATCACTTTTTCACACAGGGCCATGTAGGTTTGGATGTTTTCCCTTGATAATAAACGCCTTCATTTAGAAACTGGATTTTCTGAAAAGTAAACAGGCTATACAGAAATACAGTTTCTATATAGGACGGTAGGACCTGAAAGATGGTGAACTATGCCTGAGCAGAGCGAAACTCTGGTGGAGGCCCTGACGAGCAAGTTGAATTGAACTTGTGTTATATTTGTGTAATATTTACATTTGTTTGATAAACTAAAACATGTAAGTGTGACAAACACAAAAAATAGGAAATCAGGAAGGGACACTTTTTCACACCACTGTGCATGGACAATGATCTGTGCTGAGCTTTACAATAATAACCTTTGCTCATGTTTCAGGGATGCTTTAAGAGATCGATATTCAATGCCCTGAGATGACATTGAATTTTAATGATACAGCACCAACTAACAACAACTAAATTTTAATCAACTACATTTCAGAGGAAAATAGTGGGGGTGGGGGTCTATTTATAACTAGTTATGTTCGAGTTAACAGTTTGCATGTTTTATCTACCTTTGCACTTTATATTATGTTAAATTATGTTTACTCTTTTTCAGGACCAACAGTGTTTTCAGGATATCAGATAATTAACTTCATTTCTATTTAGGCAGGCCAAAAAGGGGTGTACCATGGATTTCTTGGCATTATACATAGACAGTTTCTGAGGGCACTTCCTTCCTTAATCCAAAGCTTTCACGCTGACTGTTCCTTCATTTCCCATGGTGCAGAACAGAACACCAGGCCTTTTGCCCTGTAACCTTGAAATATCTCATCGGTGCATTTGTACAGAAGGTTCCAGTGCTTCCTGGATCTAGGAACACGTACAACTCAACTTTTTTTTGCTCCCTAAACAACAGACCTTCAACTGCATGATTACAAGTAAAGTGGAATGGAAATCTCAGTGTCAATGAAACTGAGGTTGCTTAAAGTGATGAAGACAGTCATGAACCCAGTCTAGAAAGTTCATCATAGGCTATTTGTGAAAAGTGTGTGATACAACAAGCTTTGAGAAGAAACATACACACACTCACATCTTCAAAGGCCGTTTCTTATTGATTATATTGGTTAAACTTACACCTGATTATACCCTGATCTGCATTAAGCAATTAAGTATAATTAACTATCATTAATAATGGATTGGATTTATATAGCGCTTTTCAAGGCACCCAAAGCACTTTACAATACCACTATTCATTCACTCTCACATTCACACACTGGTGGAGGCAGCTACAGTTGTAGCCACAGCTGCCCTGGGGCAGACTGGCAGAAGCGAGGCTGCCATATTAAAATCACATATGAATTATGGTTCTGTGTTCAACAGTTAATACCTCTTTCTTTTAATCAGTATCATGTCTAATGTTGAGTTGGCAACGCCTTTTTCATCTTTCACATTCCTGCAGCCACACACAGACACTAATCTGTCAAAGGTCAAAGCTGGATCATGTCTATGGATACAAAATCTGGACATTAAAATTATTTTCTCAAACTGCATTTCTCATTCAACATACTGATCAAACTTAGATTTTAATTATATTTTTAAGACGAAAGATGATTAACTATAAGAAAATATAGATAAGATCTGTTATAGTGCTCTGCATCATTTTAAATATAGAAGGCTAGATGTCTTTACCCTCTCTCATATGTCCAAGAACTGGGACAAGGGGACTCTCAATCCCACCTTGAACTCTATAACAAAAGGGCATGCTTTATAACTAACATTACTCTTGCACTCAGTAACCAGATGCTTTGCCCTTTTTCCTTTCATCAGACCATGCAGAGGTGCAGCCACAATCCCCCTTCCCCACAGCATTAACTGTATTGTAGAATTTTGATATTTTATGTCCCAGAGCTTCAAGACCATCCACTACACCCTGCAGGGCAAAGAGGAGAGAGACTCAGACAAAAGCAGCAGTATTTCTTATTTTATCATATAAATACACTGAATGCAAGAATACATATTAATCTTCCAAATGGCAAAGGGATGCTCGCAGGATGAATTAGGGTGCAGACACTTAAGACCATGATTATTGCTATGAGGACAGAGAAGGGCACTAGTCTGCATCAATTTATTTTAATGACACTTTATGTGATGACCATGGAGCATACTGAGGCCATTCCAGTTGTAAACCAACTCCCACCAAACAATCCAATCACCAGCATCCTTGACTGGGTCTTCTGCACAGCTGGGGCCATAATGGAGGGAGACCGCTCCCCTGAGAAATACAATAAAACCCTTGAATGACTGGACCAAGCTAAAATTGAGACTTGTCACTATTAGAAAAAAAAAAAGAACAAAATGAAACTCTGTGAAACATTCACACAACTCAGTGATTCAGCATTATAACACCTGAATTTGTTTCATAATGTCCTTGTATACCATGTATACCAGTGTTTCTCAGACCTTCCCTACATTTCTTCTTCCACGGTGTTGTTTCTGGAACAAGTGTTCTAATTCACCACCTGTGGGTCTTTTGTAGCCCGTCCCAGGGCATTCATGGTTCCACATCATAATGGATTTTGTCTACCTGCCTACCTCCATTAGCAGGTAATACACCATACTCACTATGGCTGACTATTTTTTCCAAAGCTCTTCCTGAGCTCCCTTCAGCCCCACATGGACCACACGTTCCAACTTCATGGGATACCTGCTGACATTTCACCTCTCACATTTGAAGGGTGTTCTACGTGATCATTGCAGCCAAGATTAGTCTGTCCTGTGGTTTTCACCAGTAGACTAATGGTCACACTGAGAGAACTAGCCAAGAGCAGGAAGCAGTCCTATGGTGCATGGTCCAATTCAACCAATCAACTTGGAGCTCACACTTGGCCTGGGCTGATTAGGCTCACAATTCTATAATCTCCTCTACTACTGGACTATCTCTGTTCAAGGCCTCTCTAGGATATCACCCACCACTGCTTCCAGGTCCAAAGAAATATGCTGTCTGTTTTTGGTTTGTTTGTTTTTTTGCGGGGGGGGGGGTTGTCCAGGATAAACATAAACATAACATACAGGATCACCAAGGCAACCTTCCTCAGAACAGCAGAACAGAACTGATCATCATTTGACCCCTGGCCCCCAACTATGTCAGAAAGTTTGGTTGTCTTCCAAAAATACTCAATTAAGAACATAATCTAAGAAACTGGATCCCCGCTCTACTGGTCTATTTGAAACAGAGTCTCTCATGAACCCTGTCAGATGCGCTGCCAGCTAAAAGACATCCCTTCCACATCTCCCAGCTGAAACTGGTTCAGTCCAATCCTCTGTCTACTAAAGCTGTAAAAGAGATAAAGACAGATACCTTCCCCTACTTCAGGTGACTGTATCTAAATTTGATACATATATGTTAGTCTTAAAAGAATGAGGAGGATACACCATGATACACTAAGACTCACTGAACTCAGAAAGCAGAACGTTCTGACAGACAGACTAAAGCTTTTCAGAAAAATAGATAATAACATTCTTCTTTGAAAAAGGGAGCTTCACTTTTTAAATATTTTATACCATCTATATTTGGTGTTTTGTGGTATTTCTAGTATTGCTACATTCACTCTGATCAAGGATTTATTTCTTTAATCTACTGGCAAATTTAAAAGATTGATCATAACGATGATAAAATAATTCTTTTTCATCAATTGTGTTAGGCTCTTCACTTTCTTTTAAACAACTTTATTTTTAAAAATTCTATTCTCAAGGCCTTTACACATCACACATGCAAAATTCATAACAATATTTTGTGCATTCAAAATATTTTTCGGACTGAGCTATTTTTCAACTTTTGTAATTGTTCACATGTTCACACCGACCGCATAATTTCTCTGACATCATTTATTTTTTGAACCAAGCTTGATTTTCTTCATCTAAATAAACTGATCCGACCAGTCAGAACACTGCATTTGGCAACAGCTGAGCTCTTGACTCAAAACAGACACTGGTACTGAAAATACAACAATATGGAAAGAGTAAAATAAAACAGTTTTATCTCAGGCACACAGCTGGATGCTTCTCTGGCTAAGTCGCTTGTCTAATATTATTTGTCTGCCTCCTCAGATGTGCTGCTCCTTAAATCCTGAAACATGTGCAAAAGTGATTCATCCAGCATCCTGGATCACATCATAAAATTCTCCCTTCTGTTGCCTTCTTGTGAGAACTAGGTAAACTATTTATTCCTTTTCCTGTTTAAAAACATCAGGACGAGTTGATCATCACTTGATGTCATTTAAAATTTTTCCACAATGTTCTTTGAAAATACATTTTCTGCAAAAATGCAATCCCTTTAGTGTGTATATAGATTATATAAGTTTAGATCCAAAGAAATTGTAATTTTGTGACAGTGTGCTCTATGTGTCATGGCTTTCAGTCTTTAAAAAAATTGTAAAATTTTGGGAAGGATCATTTTTTCCAAGTAATAGACCTTTCATTGTATTCAACAATCAATAGCTGCATTAATGTGAACAGCTCAGCTCAAAACAAAATTATCTAACAAGCATCATTTTGTGATTTCAAAGAGTAGACGCACTGCAGTCCATGTCTAACAGGAACCTTTCATGATGTTGAATGGAGGGGTGGAGGGAAGTACATCTTGTACTCACCCAAAGGAACATCCCACACATCAGTCACTGTAACTTTATAGATGCCAAATCCTCAGGTGTGAGTGTTCTCTCTGAAATAGATCGAAACATAGTTCTGCAGAGCAACATATTTCATAATCTAGACTTTAAATTGATTCAGACAGTGGACAATGTAGGATAATGGCAGGGCTTTAAAGAGCCAACTGATGTGTTTATTTGTAATTAGATCATTGGCAGACATAGAAAACTGTCAGAAAAGAGAGCAGGATGAATCCCATCTGACAAGACATGTTATTACACGTAGTCCCAAAACACATGATAATATTATTATTATTATTGTTGTTGTTGTTGTTGTTGTTGTTGTTGTTGTTGTTGTTGTGAGCACACATCAGCAGAATTAACTGAAATTACCTGAAATTTATGACAGCAGAATCGATTTGTGACAGCAGAAGGAATAATAAATCATTAATTAAGTGCAAAATAAACAAATAAAAATCAAGATTAAATATTACAAAATGCTACAAAATAAAGGAAATGTTATATTAAAGGAAATGTGATATTAGTAATAATAACAAAGTAATAATAACAAAATACTTCAGTATATTTGTGTCTCAGTATGTTCACGTTAAAGTCTGACGTGAATTTCTCTATGGCTCAAACACTACATAAGCAGTGAGGGTGTAATTAATTTTTGCACATGCCATCTATAACTACAGGTTAAAGCTCTGTCATGCAAGAAGGGGTCATAATTGGGTGCTGGGTGAGGCTGGGTGCTTTGACAAACTGGAAACATCTGGATCATCATGACATGAAAATGACAAAGAGCCTGTTTAGACTGTTTAGAGACTGCTGCTGTAATATGAAAATGCTTGCTTGAGTGCACACAAGCACTGCTGTGCTAATAACAACACAATAAGGAATCCGGTCGTTAAGTGATGACATGACGAATCCTACTTCCGGGTCTAAAGTAGTCTGCGTTTAATATGGCTTTTGTGTTGTTGTCACGGGGTCCCCTTCCAGACCTCTTCCGGACAAACACAGGCGTAGTCGGTAAGGTATTAGTGTGGATACTTTATTTGAAACGGCCTCCCCAGTGCATAAAAAGATGGTTGCAAAGACATAAAACTGAGATCCGCGCTACACAGCCTGTATGTTACAACACACCCCCCTTCATATCCGGCTCGCCGTCTCTTATATCCCATAACCCCTCCCCCTTGGCGTCACCACCAATTCTTTATTCTAACTTTAATCCCCGTCTCCCTCCCCCAGAATTTCTTTTTCATTATACACTCACAAAACATATACATTGATACAGGCTCTCAACTATTTCCCGGAAGTCTACCCGACTTCATATACACATTAACGGCCCACGTAATGAGGCCATTCTCATGACGGTCCAGACACACGTGAACTCATTATTTAAACCCCACACCCCCATACCATCGGCTTGCGTCACCCTGCACGATTGGCGATCCCCCGCACGTCTCCCCGACCGACGCCCTTAACAAGTAAGTGGGAACCAAAATCTAGCCACCCCCGATGCGGCTCACAACTTGCTCCTCACCCCTTTTATTCCTCTACTCGGTCGTCAGAAAGATACGCCGCCCCGGGTGCCAAATCGAACTAATGGTGGCGATCTAATGGTGGCGGTGCCATACTCAGCGGACTCTGCCTTGAGACGGGTCACTCCGTCACATCATCCCCTTCCCCCCGGAGGTTGGCGATGTGCGGCAACCTAGAGAGGTAATCCGCCACCACATTGAGTGTACCTGGTCTGTGCCGGATGGCGAACCTGAAAGGTTGCAGTGAGAGGTACCAGCGTGTAAGTCGGCTATTATGATCCTTCATGGACTGGATCCAGGTAAGCGCCCGATGATCAGTCTCCAACACAAACTCTCTTCCCAGTAAGTAATACCGGAGTTTCTCCAGCGCCCACTTAATCGCCAGAGCCTCCTTCTCCACCGTCGAGTAATTGGTCTCCCGCGGCAGCAGCTTGCGGCTCAGATATAGGATCGGGTGCTCCTCGCCCGGGTCCCCTTGAACCAACACGGCTCCCAGGCCGCTCTTGGAGGCATCCACCTGGACCAAAAACTGCTTCTTAAAGTCCGGACTCCAGAGCACGGGGGTCGAACACAGGCAAGTTTTCAGTCCCTGGAACGCCTGTTCACATGCTGCGGTCCATATGACCGGATTTCGTTGGTTCTTCCCCAGTAATGTCGTCAGCGGCGCCGCCATTGTTGCAAACTGGGGCACAAACCTTCGGTACCAACCAACCAGTCCCAGGAAAGCCCGCACCTCCTTCTTGGTGCGAGGCCGAGGACAATTCTGGATAGCTTCCACCTTATCCAGCTGCGGTCGCACCTCTCCTCGTCCCACCTGGTAGCCCAAGTAGCGAGTCTCCTGCCGCGCCCATTCACACTTCGAGGGGTTCAGAGTCAGCCCGGCCTTATGAATTCTTCCCAAGACTTCCGACAGATGCTGCATATGCTCCTCCCACGTGTGGCTGAAGATGATGACATCATCCAGGTAGGCGGCGCTATAACCGTCACAGCCCTGTAACAACTTGTCCATCAGCCTTTGGAAGGTAGCCGGTGCCCCATGTAGGCCAAAGGGCATCACGGTAAACTGGAAGAGCCCGGCAGGGGTCCTGAAAGCAGTGTACGGCCTCGACGTCTCCTCCAGTGGCACCTGCCAGTAGCCTTTGCACAAGTCCAAAGTGGTGATATACTGGGCAGCCCCAATCTTCTCCAGTAAATCCTCAATTCGCGGCATGGGGTACGCATCAAACTCGGAGATGGCATTTAGCTTTCGAAAGTCGATGCAGATGCGTAAAGAGCCATCCTTTTTGAAGATAATGACCACCGGGCTGCACCATTCGGAGCAGGACGGCTCGATCACTCCAAGCTCCAGCATCTTCTCCACCTCCTGTCGCAGCTTCTCCACCAAGTGTTGCGGAACCCGATAGGGCCGTTGCCGGATGGGCTGTCCCTCTTTTAGCCGGATCACGTGTTCAACCAAGGTAGTCCGACCTGGGTTAACGGAACACAGCGAAGGCGTCTCCTGCAGAATTTTCAGTAGCTCCGCAGCCTGCTGTGAGGTCAGATGAGTCAATACCGGAGACCTTGGATCCGTAGCCTGCTCAGGTTCACTCTGTCCTCCTCCTTGCACCACCCTGGCCATCAGTGCCTCCCTCGGAGCCGGACGGGGCTGCTCCACCCATTCCTTCAGGAGGTTCACATGGTAGGTTTGTTTCGGTTTCTTTTTTCCCGGATGATGGATCTCATACGTCACTGGTCCCATTCGGCGAAGCACGATATAGGGCCCTTGCCATTTCGCCAGCAGTTTACTGTTGGAAGAAGGGAGAAGTAACAGCACCTTTTGTCCGGGCTGAAACTCACGTTGCCGGGCCTGTTGGTCATACCAGATCTTCTGGCTTCGTTGAGCATCCCGCAGATTGGCTTCGGCCTCGGCCTGGTACCGCTCCAACCGCTCTCTCATCTCCAGCACAAACTGCACCACCCCTTTCTCATTTGGAGCCACGGTCGAAGACTCCCACCCCTTTCGAACGAGATCAAGCGGCCCCTGTACCTCCCACCCATAGAGTAACTCAAAGGGGGAGAACCCCGTGGACGCCTGTGGAACCTCTCTATACGCGAACAAAAGAAAGGGTAACCACTGGTCCCAATCTTTTCCCGTGTCTGACACAAACTTCTGTAACATCCGTTTGAGAGTCTGATTAAACCTCTCCACCAACCCATCTGTCTGTGGATGGTACGGTGACGTCTTGATGGCCGAAACGCCTAACTGAGTGTGGAAGAGCTGCATTAACTTCGACGTAAAGTTAGTCCCTTGGTCGGTCAAAATCTCATCAGGTATCCCCACCCGAGAAAACAACTGTATCAGTGCGCGCAGAACATTAGGGGCTGTGATCGCTCGCAACGGAAACGCCTCTGGGAAACGGGTCGCGTAATCACACACCACCAATATGTACTGATAACCCCGACCACTTTTTACTAACGGACCCACAATGTCCATAGCTACCCTACGGAAGGGGATAGAGATGACCGGCAAGGGTTGTAGCAGAGCCCGATCCGATTTGCGCGCTGGGCAAGTTTTCTGACACACAGGGCATGCACGACAGTACTTCTGTACATCCGTATACATTGACGGCCAAAAGAAACGCGTACTAACCCGTAAATAGGTTTTTTGGCGACCCAAATGGCCTGCCCAGGGGAGGGTATGAGCTAAATGCAGAATGAGAGGTCTACAACTAGCAGGGATCACAAGCCGCTGGTGGTCCCCATCAACTGCATACAACACATTTTTCTCAACCACAAACTTCTCTTTTCCTCCCCATTTCCCTGTTCCCCCTTCAGGCACATTAGCAAACAACACTTCCAACGTCTCATCCTCCCTTTGCAACACAGAAATATTTTCAGGTACATCCCATTTCATGTTCTTTTTGCCCGGTCCCTGGGACCATAGCTGCTTCTCAAAGCGGCGTTGGCGACGAGATTTTCTCGGCCCTTTCGTGCCACCCTCGCACAGACTACTGTCCAAGTCTGGCAGGGGTTGGCATCCCGCCTTCGCCTGGGCCCTAGTGACCACTGGGCCTAACACCTTCATTTGAACATTCCCCGTTTCCCTCCCTTTTGTCTCTGTGTCCCGCTCTTCTTTTTCTTGCAACAAATCCATAAGCACAGGCACATCCATCCCCAGAATAACCTCTACCGGCAAATTCTGTACCACCCCAACAGACAATAAATATGGCTGGTCATTAATAGTCACTGTTATTTCCACCTTTGGGTAGGGATGTTTGTCACCATGCACACATAACACTTCTTCTTGTCGACTATAGTCCACACAGTTCACTGGTACCAAGCTTTGCTTAATTAATGACATAAAACTACCAGTGTCCAGCAAAGCAGTAACCCGCTGCCCATTTACCATTACAGTTTTATAGCGTTGCCCCTCAGCTGGCTGGACCTTTGTTGGTTCCGCCTCCAGCCGAGGTGCATAGCAGGCCCCAGTGACTTTGGCCTTCCGGATGGGGCACACCGAGGCTTTATGGCCTGGCTGCTGGCAGTAATAACAAAGAAAGTCCTTACCCGCTCCTCGTAGAGTGGATACCTTGGGGGCCCCGGATGGCTCGGGGTTACTCTCCCGCTTCGGCAGACCCGCGGACTGCGGGGACGATCGCTGTGGCGTCCCAGCTGAGCGGACTGGGGCCGCTCCTCTCCGCGCATTGAAATACTGCGTCACCAACTTGGCTGCGGCCAGTCCGTCCGCGGGCTCATGCTCCCTCACCCAGGTCCTCACCTCCCCTGGAAGAACTCGAATTAGCTGCTCCAAAATAATCGCTTCTCCCATCTCGTCCTTCGTATGCTGCTCTGGTCGAAGCCAGCGCCGGTACAGTCCTTTCAGCCGGTAGTACGTCTCAGTGGGGCTCTCCCCAGGTGGAATAATATTAGAGCGAAACCGCTGCCGATACGTCTCCGGGGAAATGTCAAATTTAACTAACAAGGCAGCTTTTAAATCCTCATAACAGTGGGCTCTTTCTTCATCCATTGCGGTATAGGCCTCCAACGCCTTCCCCGCTAGCAACGGAACTAGCCGACAGGCCCATTCGCTCTCTGGCCATCTCCATGTTCTGGCCACCCGCTCAAAACGCAACAAATAGTTCTCAATATCTTCCCCCATCTGATAAGGCGGGATCTTCGGCCCCGCCGATCGCCTCCACTCTCCCCCTGACGGGTCGATACTGCTAATCCCTCCTTGGGACTGACGAGAGGGAACCTCCGCTGGCGACTCCCCGTATTCCCTCTGCCGCGCCGGTGTAGGCAGTACCATTCGGGGGCTGCTTGCTGTTGCCGTGCTTGGCGTAGCCGTTGCTGCCGTGGTGCTAGCTCCAGCTAGTGCGGGACCTGGGCTTTGCTGACCAGCCACATCTGCGGGCAGCGGCGCATTAGGAGGGGAAACGGTCCTCAGTCCCCTGAGTTCTGCCAATAACACCGTCTCTCTCCTTTGCTGTCCCGCCAGGAAGTCCCTCATCATCGCAATCAGTTCTCCATCACGTGCTGCGGTCGAGGTTGTAGGCAACTCCGGACCAATCCTGCCGGAAATCTCCTCCTCCTCTGCTGAAGAAGACGACGCCGGCACTGTGTCCCACGCCAGCTCCTCTGCTGTCTTCTCCCCCGGAAGCTCATGCTGCTGGGACCGCAGCCCTGTGCGCTTCGCTGGGAGGCGCGTTTTCCTCTTCCGACTAGCCATCCCACTTCTGACACCATATGTCACGGGGTCCCCTTCCAGACCTCTCCCGGACAAACACAGGCGTAGTCGGTAAGGTATTAGTGTGGATACTTTATTTGAAACGGCCTCCCCAGTGCATAAAAAGATGGTTGCAAAGACATAAAACTGAGATCCGCGCTACACAGCCTGTATGTTACAACACACCCCCCTTCATATCCGGCTCGCCGTCTCTTATATCCCGTAACCCCTCCCCCTTGGCGTCACCACCAATTCTTTATTCTAACTTTAATCCCCGTCTCCCTCCCCCAGAATTTCTTTTTCATTATACACTCACAAAACATATACATTGATACAGGCTCTCAACTATTTCCCGGAAGTCTACCCGACTTCATATACACATTAACGGCCCACGTAATGAGGCCATTCTCATGACGGTCCAGACACACGTGAACTCATTATTTAAACCCCACACCCCCATACCATCGGCTTGCGTCACCCTGCACGATTGGCGATCCCCCGCACGTCTCCCCGACCGACGCCCTTAACAAGTAAGTGGGAACCAAAATCTAGCCACCCCCGATGCGGCTCACAACTTGCTCCTCACCCCTTTTATTCCTCTACTCGGTCGTCAGAAAGATACGCCGCCCCGGGTGCCAAATCGAACTAATGGTGGCGATCTAATGGTGGCGGTGCCATACTCAGCGGACTCTGCCTTGAGACGGGTCACTCCGTCACATCATCCCCTTCCCCCCGGAGGTTGGCGATGTGCGGCAACCTAGAGAGGTAATCCGCCACCACATTGAGTGTACCTGGTCTGTGCCGGATGGCGAACCTGAAAGGTTGCAGTGAGAGGTACCAGCGTGTAAGTCGGCTATTATGATCCTTCATGGACTGGATCCAGGTAAGCGCCCGATGATCAGTCTCCAACACAAACTCTCTTCCCAGTAAGTAATACCGGAGTTTCTCCAGCGCCCACTTAATCGCCAGAGCCTCCTTCTCCACCGTCGAGTAATTGGTCTCCCGCGGCAGCAGCTTGCGGCTCAGATATAGGATCGGGTGCTCCTCGCCCGGGTCCCCTTGAACCAACACGGCTCCCAGGCCGCTCTTGGAGGCATCCACCTGGACCAAAAACTGCTTCTTAAAGTCTCAAGACTCTGCCTTGAGACGGGTCACTCCGTCACAGTTGTTAACATGTTTAATGTTATGTATTTCTTCTATTTAATCTCAAAAAGCTCCTAAAACAGTCAGTGATCACTGTTGACCTCCCTCGGCTTTTATTACCGCTAATCATTTATTTAAGCTCAGTTTTTAAAACCTTAGGATGTAACTACAGCCCAGCCCATGCAACAGTATATGAATGACTAACCTCATATTGTGGATGGATTATCTCAGTTGTTCTCCTGGCTGAAGTTTGGTCCTTTTACAGCATCCTGCCATGCGATTACATTTGTTCCTGACCACCGAGTACACTCACGTTAACTTTTATCGAGTGGAAAAAAAGTTAGCTTGCTTATATTATGCTACACAGCTGTGTCACTAGCGGTCACGTAGCACATCATTATATACCAGCTAGCCAAACTTCAGTAACCCTACAAACGTCACTGCTGTTTAGCTTTCTGTCTTCATTTATGTTGGAAGTGATAACAGAGCTGTACGTTTTAATTTGTTTCCAAAACCCAGCAGTCAGGACATGCTATATTGTATTTAGATAGAAGCTAGCGAGCTAACTTCTTGCTTCTAACTTCTAACTTCTAACTCCGTTAAATATCATAAATTCCGTTTTCATGGATGGCTGGATGTTAAACTCAATTGTTACACCTGGTAGAGCATTTTACCATAATCATTTTAGCTAAAATGGATGTGGTATGCTAACAGTGAATGCCGTCGGTGTTTACTGATAGCAAACTGTGGTACGGAGATGACTGTTTATAATATTTCTAGTGATACTCGAAAGGTCTCATCAAGTCCCGATTTAATTCGATTTATGCTGTTATCAGTGTTTGCAACGATAGCATGGCTGTGGTGTTATATCAGTGTATGCTCTCGGTGTTTGCTGATATCAAACTGTAGCATTAGGACCACTGTGAGTTAACCTTTGTAGTGATACGCACACCTTTTTATTTAGACCTGGTTTAATTCTGGGATAGTTGAATATTTGTATATAATCCCTGTAGACCGTTTTAGATTATATGTAATATACATTATGTAATTATCCTTATAATTACAAAATGTTTTATGTAAGATTTATGTTTTGTAATTTAAATCTGACATCACAAAAGTATTTTGGAATTTGAATAATGTATTTTGTAACTGCAGTACACATAATACTAATTTTAAACAATTTTGTCCAGGTTCCTTGCCACTGGGGACCCCTTCAGGACCATCGCGTTCAGTTTTCAAGTTGGTGTGTCCAGGGTGAGCCAGATCATCCCCCAGGTAGCGACGGCCATCTGGGACTGTCTAGTGGACGATTTCATGGCTGTGCCTTCAACTGCAGACTGGCAGTCCATTGCAGAGGGATTCCAGGAGCGCTGGAACTTTCCTCTCTGCTGTGGAGCTCTGGATGGGAAGCACGTCCAGACGAAGGCACCCCCCCAACTCAGGATCCATGTTCCACAACTACAAGGGAACTTTTTCCATTGTTCTCCTTGCGGTTGTGGATGCAAGGTATCGCTTCCGCGTTATTGATGTTGGGGGGTACGGGAGGACCAGCGACGGTGGTATTCTGGCCAACTCCACCTTTGGTGGCTCTTCGGGCTGGGACTCTCCATCTGCCTCCTGACCAGCCTCTACCCTGTGGAGAACACCGTGGAGCCCAGCCCCATGTCTTTGTGGCTGATGAAGCGTTCCCGCTGCGGCATGAGCTCATGAGGCCTTTCCCTGGACGCCTCCTCCCTTTAGAGAAGAGGGTCTTTAACTATCGCCTTTCCAGGGCCAGGATGATAGTGGAGGGTGCCTTCGGTGTCCTCTCCTCACAGTGGAGGTTGTATCGGCACGCCATGGAGCTCCGTCCTGAAATTGCGGAGAAGTGTGTGAAGGCAACTTGTGTTCTCCACAATTTTCTGCGCTGTGTGGACGAGAGAGGGGCACCTGCTGTGAGGGGTGTGGCACCTGCTGTGAGGGGTGTGGCACCTGCTGTGGTGGAGCCGTTGCAAGGCCTGGGTCGTATAGCAGCAAACAACTCCTCCAGAGAGGCTGTCCTGGTGAGGGAGAAGTTCATGGCCCACTTCTCGGCGGAGGGAGCTTTGTCTTGGCAACCAAATGAGCAGCCTGTTTGAAGTCCGAGTGACTTCCCCACAACGGCTCTTTTAAGAGCTACCCACAAACCTCTAAAGAGTGTTTCTGTCTTTTTAAATTTTTCTTAATAAATGGAGCTCTACTCCAAAATAAACTAACCTCTTTTTACTCTCTTAAGTAACTTGTCTTCACTATGTTCCTATATACAGTGTGATGCAAAAGTTTGGGCAACCTTATTAATAGTCATTATTTTCCTGCATGAATCACTGTTACAGTAAAAAATGTCACTTGCATATATCATACAGGAGACACATACATTGATATATACTAAATATTTATTTCCTTTCTCTTTTTTGTGTTGCCAATTTATGCACCTGCTTGATTTAGTTTAAACAGTTATTGCACACTTTCTGTAAATCCAGTGAACTTCATTTCACTTCTCAAATATCACTGTGTCTGTCTCCTATATGATATATTTAACTGATAATTTTTATTGTGACAACCAATGATTTGTACAGGAAAATAATTACTTTTCACAAGGTTCACAACTTTTGCATCCCACTGTATTAGTATGTTTTGCCATTAGTATAATATGAAATAAATTCTACTTGTGTCAAGTCGTGTGCCAACATTTGCTGTATAGTAGAACAGAGACATTTGTCTTTATAAATGTTTATTGGAAAAAATGTATAAATTCACTAACAAAAACATTAAACATAAATATATAAAATTTAACTATTTACACAGAGAGAGGAATAAAAAGGACCCAGCTTGGAGTGGAAGAGCCTCAGGGAGAAGGAGAAAAATAAAACATTGTTTCTGCCCTGGAGAGCTGCTGCCTCATCAGAAAACTACTGATCATTAGTGTCCAATGTTTCCAAATTTAACACAGCTGTGCTGTTTTCAAAAGCTAATTTATAAATTTCAAATTTCACGGATTCTCGTGTCTGAGGCGGCATGCTCTCCAGAGCAGGAACAAGGCTCAGGAGGAAATGTTCTGTTAGAGACTGGCGTGACCTCTTTAGGGACTCCAGGATGGCCAGCTCCACCGCCGATGGACCGTCCTCGACCGCCTTCGAGCTGTCCTCCTCTGTGGGCCTGTAAAACACAGCACAAAACAACACAAAGTAATGAGAAGGCTGCTACTAGATTTTCATTTTCAAAATTGAAAAAAACAGGATATAAACAGATTGGTTGTAGATATTTAGTAAAGGTGATCACAAGGGAATTCAAGCAAGTAAAAAGCTATCAGTGTTTGATGTACATACCTGTGCGTGCAGCAGCAGGAGCTGAGGGACCAGGGACTGGGGAGCCAGCAGAAGCAACAGGGGATGACTCTGCTGCATGATTACTTGACTCTATCGCGACGCAAATCTGCTTCCGAATTTTCGCGGAAGCCACAATCGCGAGTCATCGCGCCTTTCCATTGACTTTACATGTAAATCTGACGCTCTGGCCGCCTCTATCGCGTTCGGTGTGAACACACCGTAAGATAGCTGGGATAGGCTCGAGCTCCCCTGTGACACTGAAAAAGAAAGACAGCAGAGAATGGATGGGTGGCTGATCAAACGTAAACATTTCGAATCACTTTCAATTCAAGCTGCTTATACTACATTGACTTGTGTTTTTACACAATCTCAGCCAGCAGCACAGGCCCTCTTGTGGTGTGGATGACCTCAGCCAGAACCACAGGCCCTTGTGTGATGTCCATGGAATCAGTCAGCAGCACAGACCCTGGTGTTGTGTACATGGCCTGAGCCAGAGGCACTTGCCCTTATGTGGTGTAGATGGCCTTAGCCAGTAGCACAGGCCCTGGTGTGTTGTAGTTGGCCTAATCCAGCAGCACTTCCCTTATGTGGTGTAGATGGCCTCAGCCAGCAGCACAGACCCTCTTGTGGTTTGGATGTTCTCAGCCAGCAGGACAAGCCCTGGTGTGTTGTAGATGGCCTCAGCCAGCAGCACAGGCCCTGGTGTGTTGTAGATGGCCTCAGGCACTAACACAGGCCCTGGTGTGTTGTAGATGGTATAAGCCAGCAGCAAAGACCCTGTTGTAGTGTAGATGGCCTCAGCCAGAAGCACAGGCCCTGGTCTGATGTAGATGGCCTCAGCCAGCTACACAGACCCTGGTGAGGCTCAGTTGGTGTCTTCTAGCAGCATAGGCCCAGGTGAGGTGTAAATAGCTTAGACCTACGGCAGAAGCCCTGGTCTGTTGTAGTTGTCCTCAGGCACCAGCACAGGCCCTGGTGTGTTGTAGATGGCCCTTAGGCACCAGCACAGACCCTGGTGTTTTGTAGTTGGCCTCAGCCAGCAGCACAGGCCCTGCAGTGTTGTAGTTGACCTCAGCCAGCAGCACAGGCCGTCTTGTGGTGTAGATGGCCTCAGCCAGCAGCACAGGCTCTATTGTAGTGTACATGGCCTTAGCCAGCCGCACAGACCCTGGTGTGTTCTAGATGGCCTCAGATAGAAGCAAAGGCCCTGATGTGTTGTAGATGGCCTCAGCAAGTAGCACAGTCTCTGGTGTGGTGTAGATGGCCTCAGCCAGCAGAACAAACCATGGTGTGTTGTAGTTGGCCTCAGCCAGCAGCACAGGGCCTGGTGTGGTGTACATTGCCTCAGTCAGCAACACAGGCCCTCTTGTGGTCTAGATGACCTCAACCAGCAGAACAGGCCGTCTTGTGGTGTAGATGGCCTCAGCCAGCAGCACAGGTCCTGGTATGTTGTAGATGGCCTCATCCAGCATCACAGGCCCTTATGCGGTGTAGATGGCCTTGCTAGCGGCACAAACCCTGGTGTGTTGTAGATGGCCCTTAGGCACCAGCACAGGCCCTGGTGTTTTGTAGTTGGCCTCAGCCAGCAGCACAGGCCGTCTTGTGGTGTAGATGGCCTTAGCCAGCAGCACAGGCCCTCTGGTGGTGTCGATGGCCTCAGATAGGAGCAAAGGCCCTGATGTGTTGTAGATTGCTTCAGCCAGCAGCACAGGTCCTGCAGTGTTGTAGTTGGCCTCAGCCAGCAGCACAGGCCCTGCAGTGTTGTAGTTGGCCTCAGCCAGCAGCACAGGCCGTCTTGTGGTGTAGTTGGCCTCAGCCAGCAGCACAGGCCCTATTGTGGTGTACATGGCCTTAGCCAGCCGCACAGACCCTGGTGTGTTCTAGATGGCCTCAGCCAGAACCACAGGCCTTGTGGTGGTGTCGATGGCCTCAGATAGAAGCAAAGGCCCTGATGTGTTGTAGATTGTCTCAGCCAGCAGCACAGGCCCTGCAGCGTTGTAGTTGGCCTCAGCCAGCAGCACAGGCCGTCTTGTGGTGTAGATGGCCTCAGCCAACAGCACAGGCCCTGGTCTGTTGTAGATGGCCTCAACCAGCTACACAGACCCTGGTGGGGCTCAGTTGGTGTCTTCTAGCATCACAGGCCCTGGTGAGGTGTAAATAGCTTAGACCTACGGTACAAGTCCTGGTGTGTTGTAGATGGCCTCAGCCAGCAGCACAGGCCCTGGTGTGTTGTAGATGGCCTCAGGCACTAACACAGGCCCTGGTGTGTTGTAGATGGTATAAGCCAGCAGCAAAGACCCTGTTGTAGTGTAGATGGCCTCAGCCAGAAGCACAGGCCCTGGTCTGATGTAGATGGCCTCAGCCAGCTACACAGACCCTGGTGAGGCTCAGTTGGTGTCTTCTAGCAGCATAGGCCCAGGTGAGGTGTAAATAGCTTAGACCTACGGCAGAAGCCCTGGTCTGTTGTAGTTGTCCTCAGGCACCAGCACAGGCCCTGGTGTGTTGTAGATGGCCCTTAGGCACCAGCACAGACCCTGGTGTTTTGTAGTTGGCCTCAGCCAGCAGCACAGGCCCTGCAGTGTTGTAGTTGACCTCAGCCAGCAGCACAGGCCGTCTTGTGGTGTAGATGGCCTCAGCCAGCAGCACAGGCTCTATTGTAGTGTACATGGCCTTAGCCAGCCGCACAGACCCTGGTGTGTTCTAGATGGCCTCAGATAGAAGCAAAGGCCCTGATGTGTTGTAGATGGCCTCAGCAAGTAGCACAGGCCCTGGTGTGGCGTAGATGGTCTCAGCCAGCACCACAGCCCCTTTAGTGGTGTAGATGGCCCCAGCCAGCAGCACAGGCCCTCTTGTGGTCTAGATGGCCTCAGCCAGCAGAACAGTCTCTGGTGTGGTGTAGATGGCCTCAGCCAGCAGAACAAACCATGGTGTGTTGTAGTTGGCCTCAGCCAGCAGCACAGGGCCTGGTGTGGTGTACATTGCCTCAGTCAGCAACACAGGCCCTCTTGTGGTCTAGATGACCTCAACCAGCAGAACAGGCCGTCTTGTGGTGTAGATGGCCTCAGCCAGCAGCACAGGTCCTGGTATGTTGTAGATGGCCTCATCCAGCATCACAGGCCCTTATGCGGTGTAGATGGCCTTGCTAGCGGCACAAACCCTGGTGTGTTGTAGATGGCCCTTAGGCACCAGCACAGGCCCTGGTGTTTTGTAGTTGGCCTCAGCCAGCAGCACAGGCCGTCTTGTGGTGTAGATGGCCTTAGCCAGCAGCACAGGCCCTCTGGTGGTGTCGATGGCCTCAGATAGGAGCAAAGGCCCTGATGTGTTGTAGATTGCTTCAGCCAGCAGCACAGGTCCTGCAGTGTTGTAGTTGGCCTCAGCCAGCAGCACAGGCCCTGCAGTGTTGTAGTTGGCCTCAGCCAGCAGCACAGGCCGTCTTGTGGTGTAGTTGGCCTCAGCCAGCAGCACAGGCCCTATTGTGGTGTACATGGCCTTAGCCAGCCGCACAGACCCTGGTGTGTTCTAGATGGCCTCAGCCAGAACCACAGGCCTTGTGGTGGTGTCGATGGTGTCATGGTCCTGGGCCATGTGGGCCCAGTATCCTTAGTTCTTTGTATTTTTGTATTTCGTTCCTTATTTAGGCCATGTCTTCTGAGTTGCCCTGTTGTGTTGTTCCCTAAGTGTTTTTCCCTTCATGGCTCTCTCCCCCCTGTGTGCCCTCTATGTATTGATGAGCCCTCGTCTCCCTTTGTGGTTGTTTCATGTTTCCCCAGCCCGTTATGTCTGTGTTTTCCCCGTGCTCTCTCTCCTCCTGTCAGAACCTCTGTGCCTCTACATGTCATGTTCAGTTCACCCCGCCCTGTCTCGTTATGATTATCAGTGTCACCTGTGTTCCCCGTGTGTGCCCACTTTCCTCGTTTACCCTCTGTATATTTCTGTCTGAGTCTCCCTCTGTTCGGCGTCGCGTTCTCCCTCATGTTGTGTGGATCTCCCTGTGTCTCTCTGCGTATGTTAGTTTACTTTTCCCAGTTTAGTTTTGTATTTCCTATGTTCTGCCATTCCAGCATTAAAGCTGTGATTTTGAGTTCATCCCCGTGTCTGTGAGTTTTGCTATTGGGTCCTTCTCCTGCCTGCCACACAACGTATCATGACAGAAGAACGCGACCACAATATGGACCCAGCGACTCCTGGCAGAGACGTAATACAAGCGGTGGAGTCGTTGTGTTACCAGTGGAGCCGAAGCTCTAGTGAGGAGGAGAGGGAGGAGTTACTTTCCTCGTTGGGGACTAGCGTCACGGTTTTTCCCTGGTTATGGGAGGCGCTACCCCCTCTGATCTCGGACTTCCTCCGCACCATCCTCCCAGCCTGCCCTCGGCAGCATCAGCGGTCCGGTGTGCGGACTGCGTCACCACAGCCCCGTGGCCGCGCAGCCTCCCCTCCGCCTGCTGTGAGCATACAAGTCGGCACGCTGAGGTTCGCCACGGCACCACACTCCTCTACGCTGGCGCCGTCCCTCTACTCGCCGGCTTCCACTTCGCTGTCACAGCTCAGTCGTTCACCCTCACCGCCTCGACCGACCTACCCGTCCTCCGCTTCCTATCTGGCACGGATGTGGTCAGAAGACGAGGAGCCGGTCGCCACAGAAATCGAAGTTTCATCCACGACCACCTCAAAGAGGAAGCGGCGTTCGCGTCGCCGTCGCCCCGCGCTACGGCATGTTTCGCCCTCCAACGAGCCACACGAGGATGCGGGGGAGGTCATGGATTTCGACCTGGAGGAGCGGCAGCGTGCAGCATGCGATCAACTGGATGAAGAGCTCCGGTGGAAGCCGTGGCTAGCTCCTGACTATGAGGAGATCTTCCGGGGAACCCGCCTGGCTCTCGGGGGTCCCCTGAGCTTCCAGGAACTCTCATCTACCGCTCCATCAGCACCCAGTTCACCAGCCTCTGCGACGCCGCCCGGCGCGCATGAAGCGCCGTTGTCTGGTTCATCGGGAGCCGCAGTCAAGAAGGAACGGCGTTCACGCCGCCGTCGCACCACCCCACAGCCGGACATTCGGACTCCTAATTCACCTGCTGTGGTGAGTGAGGACGCTGTGTCTTTTCCAGACATTATGACTGTTCATTCAGGAGCTGTGTCTTGTGTGGCGGAGGTCAAAGCGAGCTGCTTATCGTCTGCGCAGCCACCCTCAATTCAGTTAGCACCCTCGCAGCCACCCTCAGTTCAGTTAGCTCCCTCGCAGCCACCCTCAGTTCAGTTAGCTCCCTCGCAGCCACCCTCAGTTCAGTTAGCTCCCTCGCAGCCACCCTCAGTTCAGTTAGCTCCCTCGCAGCCACCCTCAGTTCAGTTAGCTCCCTCGCAGCCACCCTCAGTTCAGTTAGCTCCCTCGCAGCCACCCTCAGTTCAGTTAGCTCCCTCGCAGCCCTTCACAGCTCAGTCGGCTACCCTCCTGGAAGCCCCCGCTGCCTGGTATTTTCAGCATCGGCATCTTTTCCCGTCAAGATTTATCGCTAAATCATTCGATCCTCCCTTAAGAGAGAGACTGCATCCTCGCTGCCTTCACCCCAGTACACCAGTGTCACCTGGGTCTCCAGTGTCACCCCCAGTTCAGTCTCCAGTAGCTCCAGTGCCGCCTGTAGCGCAGGCCCCAGTAGCTCCAGTGCCGCCTGTAGCGCAGGCCCCAGTAGCTCCAGTGCCGCCTGTAGCGCAGGCCCCAGTAGCTCCAGTGCCGCCTGTAGCGCAGGCCCCAGTAGCTCCAGTGCCGCCTGTAGCGCAGGCCCCAGTAGCTCCAGTGCCGCCTGTAGCGCAGGTCCCAGTAGCTCCAGTAGCCCAGTCCCCGATAGCAGTACGGTCCGCTGGTCAGCTTAACATCCAGCCAGGGGTCTCAAATCTCTCTGGCTCTGCATCAGCTCCTGCTGGGAGCTCGGATGAGCTCATCCAGGACTCCGCGGCTCCCACGCCGCCATCTACCTCGTCAGCTGGGGGTTCAGGAGAACCGCACCAGCCTCATGCCGCGTCAGCTGGAGGGTCCGAGGGGCCCGTTCAGCCTCCTGTCTCCGCTGGAGGGTCCGAGGGGCCCGTTCAGCCTCATGCCTCGTCAGCTGGAGGGTCCGAGGGGCCCGTTCAGCCTCCTGTCTCCGCTGGAGGGTCCGAGGGGCCCGTCCAGCCTCATGCCTCGTCAGCTGGAGGGTCCGAGGGGCCCGTCCAGCCTCATGCCTCGTCAGCTGGAGGGTCCGAGGGGCCCGTTCAGCCTCCTGTCTCCGCTGGAGGGTCCGAGGGGCCCGTTCAGCCTCCTGTCTCCGCTGGAGGGTCCGAGGGGCCCGTTCAGCCTCCTGTCTCCGCTGGAGGGTCCGAGGGGCCCGTTCAGCCTCCTGTCTCCGCTGGAGGGTCCGAGGGGCCCGTTCAGCCTCACGCCGCATCAGCTGGAGGGCCCGAGGAGCCTGTCCAGCCACCACCTGCGACCGCCTCGTCGTCGCCTGGTCCGGCTGCATCTGCCTGTGCTTCTGCTACGCCTGGGCCAGCCTCTGCCTGTGCTTCTGCTACGCCTGGGCCAGCCTCTGCCTGTGCTTCTGCTACGCCTGGGCCAGCCTCTGCCTGTGCTTCTGCTACGCCTGGGCCAGCCTCTGCCTGTGCTTCTGCTACGCCTGGGCCAGCCTCTGCCTGTGCTTCTGCTACGCCTGGGCCAGCCTCTGCCTGTGCTTCTGCTACGCCTGGGCCAGCCTCTGCCTGTGCTTCTGCTACGCCTGGGCCAGCCTCTGAGTCTTCGTCCTCGTCTGGCCCAGCCTCAGAGCCTTCGTCCTCGTCAGGCCCAGCCTCAGAGCCTTCGTCCTCGTCAGGCCCAGCCTCAGAGCCTTCGTCCTCGTCAGGCCCAGCCTCAGAGCCTTCGTCCTCGTCAGGCCCAGCCTCAGAGCCTTCGTCCTCGTCAGGCCCAGCCTCAGAGCCTTCGTCCTCGTCAGGCCCAGCCTCAGAGCCTTCGTCCGCTGCAGCCTCAGAGCCTTCGTCCGCTGCAGCCTCAGAGCCTTCGTCCGCTGCAGCCTCAGAGCCTTCGTCCGCTGCAGCCTCAGAGCCTTCGTCCGCTGCAGCCTCAGCCTGTGCTTCGCCTGGTCCCGCCTCGACTGGTCCTGTGCCCACCGGGCCTCGGCCAGTACGCCTGACACTGGAGAGCTGCCGCCGCTGCCTTGCGCGCGGCCGGCCCCCTGAACTGCTCCGTCGTCTCCTTCGCCGCCGCCGCTGCCTTCCGCGCGGCCGGCCCCCTGAACTGCTCCGTCGTCTCCTTCGCCGCCGCCGCTGCCTTCCGCGCGGCCGGCCCCCTGAACTGCTCCGTCGTCTCCTTCGCCGCCGCCGCTGCCTTCCGCGCGGCCGGCCTCCTGAACTGCTCCGTCGTCTCCTTCGCCGCCGCCGCTGCCTTCCGCGCGGCCGGCCCCCTGAACTGCTCCGTCGTCTCCTTCGCCGCCGCCGCTGCCTTCCGCGCGGCCGGCCTCCGGACCAGCTCTGCCACCTGTGCCACCTGCCTGGTCGGCCCCCCGACCGTGTGACCCGTGAACTCTGGTGCCTGTGGGCTCTGGGTCGGCCCCCTGAACTTTATTTTGACTATGGTCATGTGCTCCCGTGTTTTCTGTTGTTTATTTTGTTTCCCGTTCTGGTCCCTCCGTCCTGGTCCCCCGCCTCCCGCCCTGGGTGGGTTGTTTTCTGTTTTTGTTTCTCGGGTTTGGGCTGTCGGGAGCCAGCCCTTTAGGGGGGGGTGGTGTCATGGTCCTGGGCCATGTGGGCCCAGTATCCTTAGTTCTTTGTATTTTTGTATTTCGTTCCTTATTTAGGCCATGTCTTCTGAGTTGCCCTGTTGTGTTGTTCCCTAAGTGTTTTTCCCTTCATGGCTCTCTCCCCCCTGTGTGCCCTCTATGTATTGATGAGCCCTCGTCTCCCTTTGTGGTTGTTTCATGTTTCCCCAGCCCGTTATGTCTGTGTTTTCCCCGTGCTCTCTCTCCTCCTGTCAGAACCTCTGTGCCTCTACATGTCATGTTCAGTTCACCCCGCCCTGTCTCGTTATGATTATCAGTGTCACCTGTGTTCCCCGTGTGTGCCCACTTTCCTCGTTTACCCTCTGTATATTTCTGTCTGAGTCTCCCTCTGTTCGGCGTCGCGTTCTCCCTCATGTTGTGTGGATCTCCCTGTGTCTCTCTGCGTATGTTAGTTTACTTTTCCCAGTTTAGTTTTGTATTTCCTATGTTCTGCCATTCCAGCATTAAAGCTGTGATTTTGAGTTCATCCCCGTGTCTGTGAGTTTTGCTATTGGGTCCTTCTCCTGCCTGCCACACAACGTATCATGACAGATGGCCTCAGATAGAAGCAAAGGCCCTGATGTGTTGTAGATTGTCTCAGCCAGCAGCACAGGCCCTGCAGCGTTGTAGTTGGCCTCAGCCAGCAGCACAGGCCGTCTTGTGGTGTAGATGGCCTCAGCCAACAGCACAGGCCCTGGTCTGTTGTAGATGGCCTCAACCAGCTACACAGACCCTGGTGGGGCTCAGTTGGTGTCTTCTAGCATCACAGGCCCTGGTGAGGTGTAAATAGCTTAGACCTACGGTACAAGTCCTGGTGTGGTGGAGATGGCCTCAGCCAGCAGAACAGGCCTTCTTGTGTTGTAGTTGGTCTCAGCCAGCAGCACAGGCCCTGGTCTGTTGTAGATGGCCTCAGCCAGCAGCACAGGCCCTGGTCTGTTGTAGATGGCCTTAGCCAGCAGCACAGACCCTGGTGAGGCTCAGTTGGTGTCTTCTAGCAGCATAGGCCCAGGTGAGGTGTAAATAGCTTAGACCTACGGCAGAAGCCCTGGTCTGTTGTAGTTGGCCTCAGCCAGCAGCACAGGCCGTCTTGTGGTGTAGTTGGCCTCAGCCAGCAGCACAGGCCCTATTGTGGTGTACATGGCCTTAGCCAGCCGCACAGACCCTGATGTGTTGTAGATTGTCTCAGCCAGCAGCACAGGCCCTGCAGCGTTGTAGTTGGCCTCAGCCAGCAGCACAGGCCCTGGTCTGTTCTAGATGGCCTCAGCCAGCAGCACAGGCCCTGGTCTGTTGTAGATGGCCTCAGCCAGCAGCACAGGCCCTGGTCTGTTGTAAGGCAAGGCAAGGCAAGGCAAATTTATTTGTATAGCACAATTCAACAACAAGGTGATTCAAAGTGCTTTACAGAGACATTAGAAACAAAAACAAATAAAAAGCATGATTTAAAATTGATTAAAACAAGCAAACAAACAAACTAACTAAACACACACATTTCACACCTGTTCGCGCGATCTGAACCCTTATCGTAAGGGGAGCTACCAGTCCTTCTGTGGACGAGCTACTTTCTATTTTAAATTCCCTGAATTTAAAATACTCTCTAGACCCAGTCTAGACCCAGTTGGGGAGCTACCCAGAGCTCTAAACCCACTTAACAAACAAACAAACAAACAAACAAACAAACAAACAAACAAACAAACAAACAAACAAACAAACAAACAAACAAACAAACAAAACAGTATATAAAATCAAAACAGATAAAATCAGAAATAGATAAGATCAGTAGTTAGTGTAAGTTTTGAAATTTAAGCTTAAAAAAGCTTAAAAAAGCTTATATAGAGGCCAGCTTAAAATTTTAAGCTTGTAGATGGCCTTAGCCAGCTACACAGACCCTGGTGAGGCTCAGTTGGTGTCTTCTAGCAGCATAGGCCCAGGTGAGGTGTAAATAGCTTAGACCTACGGCAGAAGCCCTGGTCTGTTGTAGTTGTCCTCAGCCAGCAGCACAGGCCCTGATGTGTTGTAGATGGCCTCAGCAAGCAGCACAGGCCCTGGTGTGGCGTAGATGGTCTCAGTCAGCACCACAGCCCCTTTAGTGGTGTAGATGGCCTCAGCCAGCAGAACAGGCCCTCTTGTGGTCTAGATGACCTCAACCAATTTTCACACTTATCAGTGGCTCATAGCTACCTAACTAGTCCACTTTAAGCATGTTTCCTAATCTGTCACACTTATCAGTAACTCATAGGTATCTTACTAGTCCGCTTTATTCATGTTTCCTTATTTGTCACATTTTTCATTGGCTCATACATATCTAACTAGTCCACTTTATACTTGTTTCCTAATCTGTCTCACTTATCATTAACTCATAGGTATCTTACTAGTCCACTTTATTCACGTTTTCTTATCTGTCACACTTATCAGTGGCTCATAGGTATCTAACTATTCCACTTTATGCATGCTTAATTATCTTTCACACTTATAAGTAACTCATAGGTATCTAACTAGTCCTGAATATTCTGAATAAATGTGTGAGATGGCCCTCAGGCCTCTACGTCCAGGCTTTGGTGACTACTTGGATTGTCTTATTTAGAGCAATGTGTGTCACTTTGGTTAGTTGCTCAACTGAGGCTGATTTTGTTCAGTCTTTTGCTAACTGAACTTTGACATTTAACATGCTAATTGAAGCGTGTAGAGTCTGAGATGTAGCTGATTTAGGGGTGAATTTACTGTGATTTCCACCCCTAGAAAGATTGTCAACTGTGTTGCATGTTTTGAATAATCTTCTTCAGAGTAGACTTCTGGTGTAAGCTAATAGGGAATGAAAAGAACTATAAAAAGCTGCTGTGGTTTTAATTTTCCAAGAGAGGTGTTATGTATTTAGCAATACATTGTTTAGTCACACTATTATTATTATGTTCTAAACAGAAGAACATCAAGTGTGATGTATGTGCGCATTGATCCACCTGTGCTTTTCCATGACATGTTTAATAAAAGTAAGTAACTTTCCACTTAAAGGGTTGTTGTGCCTAAGTAGCTAAGTTATAATGCTCCAAAGACACCTGTAAGCTATTGCCATTTATGTAAACAGAGAACTCGTGTACATTAAAGGTGGCGAATTATACAAGGCATAAAAGCAGCCTGATATCAGATATAAGTGTTACAGGGTAGCACAAAAGAGGAAAGAAATGTAAATCATGCCTATGTGTCTTGACTCAGCATGTGATGACAATGTATCAGAAAAGCTGAGAATAATTACTCTAAAGCAGGGGTCTCAAACTTAAATGAACTCTGGGCCAATGCTGGCACTGTCATCTCATTGGAGGGCCACTTTATGTTCAAGTAGTACAGTAGTGCATTTTGTATTTAACAAAATAAAAATACAGACATTAGTTCAATGAGAGAATCAAACACTAACACAGCCAATCCCTCAACATGTTTGTAATCTCTGCTCATATTGCCTTCATAATAAACTAGGGTGGCCATATTTTGACTTCCAAAAAAAGAGGACACTTGACCCAGTCAGGAAGAAATTTAATGATACTGTTTGTTTAAAGAAAATTTTAACATATTCAAACGATGCCTTCTCTCTGCGGTTAATGAATGGTGAAAAAAAAAAAAGTCATATAGGCCTTTACAAGTCAACTAGTGCAAAATAGGAGGACGGTTGGACATCTTATAATAAGCTTTTCTTTTCTTTTCTTTTGCTTTTTAAAGAACTTAATTTAAGATTGCACTCAACAAGGAACAAATCCTTCCTAACAAAAAAGTAACTTCAGGTAGTGTTTAACTAAAACACAGAATCTTTATTTGAAATAAAGTATGGGATTGTTTTGTAATTATCCAGGAAAACACCGACTTATCAGGGGTAGTGGCAGTATTGCCAGTTTAAAGACTGGCTCGTCTTAGCTGAAATAAATACATACGTCTGGTTAGTGCTACTGAATGAGTTGAGGTCTTCGGCTAATGAAAGCAGAGACTCTACAACACTTGAAAAAGATTTCACCAAGGATGCAAGTTGCAAGCGCTCCCAATGCGTCACGTGAGCATGCGGGTGGGGCGGAAGTGAGGACCGTAGTCTTCCTGTTCCATCGGTCCCACCTTAGTTTGGACAGCTATGCGGATGAGTGTAGGTAGGATGAAACTCTGCTGGTGTAACTTTTTGTTTTGGCTTTTAGCGCTACAACCTCCGGTTGCCCGTTATCACTCGTGGCTTGCAATGCTTCTCTACGGAAGCGAGCTTTGCACGGCCTTTCTTGCATCTTTAACCCAGTTTGTGTTTCTAATGTATTAGCATACTTTCTGGTCACAGAGCTAACTGTTGACTTCTCTAAAGGCGCTAAAGAACATGTAATACTTGAAAAGCGTGAAGGGTGGTTTTTCAGACACTCCGAGTTGTTCTGTGGTATCTGGAGATTCCTCAAAGACTCCTGTAGCGATCACGACTAAAAAGAATTCGTCCACGAAAGGATTACAAATATTTGATTTCGTTTCCTAACTTAGGCTTTTGCTTCCGAATGAAAATAAAGATGGCAGCCCATCTGCCGCAAGAATAACATGGGAAATGGCATTTCAAAAACGTATTTTGCATGGATTGGATTGTTTGAAAAGGTCTTTTGGGAGTCTCCAAACAACCCCGATACGATAGAAAGTGCCTTTGAATAACATTCAGTAGTTTTCGAAAGTACCCGCTAAGTTTACTTTTAGGATAAACGGTGGTTAGCTCTGTACCGCTGAGCTGCTATTGGAAACCAAAAAAAGGGGCACAAACTGACAACAAATATTCGTATTCTTTCTTTGCTGCTGCTTTCGAACTTCTGTGTATATAAAAGTTGTTAGAATTCAGTCCTAAGCGAAACACGCAAATAGGCGACGTGAAATATGTATACTGTGTGGTGTGTCACGTGACATGACAAAAATGAATGGCCAGACCCCTTCGGGTCAAAGTTCATTGACATGCAAACATGTGATAATTGTGTTTTTGCTGCAATCTCCATTACCCTCTATGTTGAAGGGTATTTGCACTGCTTTTAGTTCGTCTTAAGATCAGATGTCTCAAACTGCATAGCAGTGTAACCTCGAAAAGGAGCGCTAAAAACAACAGTACAATTTAATTCTCTTTAGCTTTATTTATGTAGTGAGTTTACAACAAGCTCAGAAGGCCTTTTGGTAAGGTCACTACATGCATAAGGAACCTTTCATGTAGTCTGTTGATGAATAAAGTCTAACCTGGGGTCCGTTCTTCGTACCTCGCTAAGTAAGTTAGCTGGATTTGATTGTTGACGATTTCGCGTGATCCTGGATCGTTCGGTTCCCCGAAGCTCATCCGGGACTTGCTGTCATAGCAACAGATCCGTAAGCGTAAACCTGCTCGGGAGCAGGCTTGCTTTGTGTAAACAAGATTAGATCGCGGCCACTCAGGTATGTCCGCTTCAGTTATACGAAAGCAACAGCGATATTTTACCACTGTTTTACCATAAATAAATATTATCAAAGTAACTAAAGATAATGCAGTATTTGATTCTTTTATTGATTTCATAAAGATACATACAGGTCATTTCCTAAAAAAGGGGAAATGTACTATTAATCATTCTATTTCATGTATTTGATTATTTCAGATGTAATTCATATTTTAGAGTAGTAATAGTAAATTACTTCATGTAAGCAAGATGAGAGACCACGGCTATAAAAGCGAAGGTGGATTTGGGAAGTCTGTATACGCGAGCCACCCATTGCGGAAGGTGCAAGATTGATAAGGAGAGTTTTCAGAATTCAGCGTATATTGCGGGACAGACAGGATCCTTTAGCTCAGCGCGACAGTGTGCTCATAGAGAGATATCGATTTTCCTGTGAGGGTATTATTTACTTAACCAACTTGTTGACGAGGGGGTGCAGGACCACCACCTGTCTTTTTTTGCTCTGCCCTTTTCTTGGTTGCTGTTATAAACAAACAAACAAACAGATTATTTCAGGGTCTCTTTTCAAGAGACTAAAAGCAATATAAGTGATAAATATTACCATTCTGTAGAATATTCTTATATTTCACTTTTACTTGTTCCCATGTTCTAGTGGGTCCTGTTGTGGCTCTAATGTGAAAGAGGATATAATGTAATATAATATATTATAATATAATATAATATAATATAATATAATATAATATGGTGTAATATAATAAATTTACCCTACCGCCTACTGGTGTTGGCCAGAGGGGCCGATGGCGCGATATGGCAGCCTGGCTTCTGTCAGTCTGCCCCAGGGCAGCTGTGGCTACAACCGTAGCTGCCTCCACCAGTGTGTGAATGTGAGAGTGAATGAATAGTGGCATTGTAAAGCGCTTTGGGTGCCTTGAAAAGCGCTATATAAATCCAATCCATTATTATTATTAAATTACTTACTAGTTTAATTTGTCAGCGAGCTCAAAGTTAGCGCGATGATTTGATCTTGGATGTGTCATTTGATCTTGGATGTAGTAAGCGAGGTACGAAGAACGGACCCCAGATGACAGTACTACATGTGATTATTTTGCACAGCACAGCAATGGATCACAGCGCAGCCGATGAGGGTCCTTCTCCCAGCAGACAACCTTCAAGTCCTGCTTCTAGAACACCTGTGGGTGTCAAAGGACAAGTGTCACTGAGCAGTCAAAGGCCCAAAGTATTGATAACTCCCTTTCACAGCTCACCCATAGCCAATGCAGCTTTTCACAGCAAACGGACAGCAACTGGGAATCCTCTGGGCTCTCCTGTCAGCTTTTTTCTGGGCACTGCTGGATGTGTGACCACTCCACTCTTCAGAGAAAGACCTACTGCTGCTGGGAACTCAGAAAGACAGGCTCACAGTTCAGGCTCATCACAGGTGACGCCAGGAAAAAAAGTGCAAGCAAGTCCGTCTACTGACAAGGTAAACAGATTTACTTTGAAATGTTATCAGGCAGTATTTAGAATATCCTGTGTTTATATAATGCACATATAAACTTGATAACATGACATTCTCATCGTCTTCAAAGGGTGCCAGCTTGAAGATGTCAAAGTTGGCTGTGAGAGACTCAGTGAAGTCTGGACCGCTGTTCAACATGGAGCTTCATCACAGCCCCAAAGGCAAAGGAAAGAAGACCGTCTCCACTTCAGTCAAACCTCAGGCTGGTTAGTCCATCCATTCCTTTGGAAACTTAAATTTTTATGAAATCTTTTATTGATTCCAGTTTGCTGCAGACAGATGGCATCATAAGTAACAAGTATGCATCAAAGTGCATGCCACGTTTACTGTTTAAAGGAGTAGGTGAAGAAGAAATCTGTGCATATATATCAAAGGAGCTATGTTTAGAAATGTGTCCAAACAGCAGTTTGCATCTGAGTAAGAATACAGGAATTCTCTATATCTGTGTCCGTTCCCTACCTTTACTTCATCTGAACTACTTACATACTTAACAGATTTTTTGCTGGGAACAAGTGGAAAAGACAAATAATGTTAAAGGCTTTAAGATAGGTAGTTCTTAAATTTTAACTAAAAATTGTTTTCTGTTCTTGTTTTGCAGTTGCCTGTGTGAGGCATTTAGTAAACAGGTGTAAATTGATACTGTGCAGTCAGTAATCATGCTCCAAATATTTTTAAAAAGGCAAATCATTTAAGCCTATATACCCGTATTGATAGAATTTCTTTGTTAACTCAAAAGACACGACGTTGAACTTTCATTCCCAGCGCTTTATTCGTTACGCCATTTTACATACATACAACAACAACACTTCGCGGTCAACAGTACTCTCGCGATATAACAGAAAATAACAAGTTAACAATCTCCCTCTTTCTTTTAAAAAAATAAAAGTATAAACACACCCCTGTAAACATTTGTATACATATATGTATATATTTATATAAACAAAAAAAAACTTTTCAAAAGTGCTTTGCTTTACTTAAAGCATGCTATCATTGCACACAATAAACAATGGTGCATTTTAATGCAAAGGCAACTTTGTAAACAAACGATTACAGTATCCAGAGTCCTTCATCTAGCGCCTTTAGAAGGGTTAAAGGTGAAACTCCCTTTTTTGTCAGACAATCAGCAAGTTGAGATTTTGAGTCTGACCAACAAACCTGTCTGATTTTCTTGGCTTGTATGAGCTCTTTAATGCTGCTCATTTCTAGCCTCAGTCTCTTCTCTGTAACCTGCTTAGTAGACTTGAGTGCATCAGACATGGAATGATTGTCAGTCACACAGATCAAAGGAAGAGCGTTCAGACTAGTGTTACCAGTTGTAAGCTCAGAAAAAAGTGTTGCCAGGAAGACAGCACTGTCTATTCCATCTGACATGGCAAGAGTTTCTCCTGCCAGTATACTTCTAACCACACGCCTGATTTTTTTTAAAGTGCCAGAAGAGAGGACAAAACTTTCCTCCTTTACCCATAAGGACAATTAATGCCCCTCTTTGAATACTGCCATCAGGAAGGTTGCCAAATGATGAAGCATCACTGAAAACAACCAATGCCAGATCCTCACCCAAGTGCTGAAACTTAAGAGTCACTTTCTCTGCCTTAAGCTTACGGATAACTTTGTTCACTCAGGGCTCGCATAATCGCTAGCCCGACGTCCCGAGGCTAGCGATTTTTCCAGTCGGGCTACCGAAATCTATCTCTGCCCTGCCCGTCGGGCTATCATAGGAAGAAAAAAAATATGTCAATGCTTTTGCATTCTTTCGGAAATGTAGCTGGGTAATTATGTCATTGGCATCGATGAGCCACTGTAAATATGTGACATATTGAAATCGCGTTTGAATTTGCGCTTGTTTTTTGCTTTCACTTTGCAATCGCACGAACTGTGTATAGAGAGCGACAGTACTGATTGGTGAGTCACGATAATTTGCGCAGCAATTCCTCTGACATCGTCTTATCAGTCGTTAGCTTACTATGCAAACATGACGAGTGAAATCTCCCGCAGCAAGCTTAAACATGTGAGAGGTTGATCGCGCAGAGAATCGCTGAGCGTTATGTGAGTGCATGTGTAAAAGCAGCAGGATATATATTTTAGTTCTGCTGAGCTAAATAAGACAGGTCAGGGTGAAGAAGTGACAGCCAAAGAAAAGCTTACCACAAAACGGAAAAGTTATGACAAATCAGACTATAAAGCAAAAATAAAGTGCAGCTTTATGGTTTCATGTACAAAAGAATTTTTGTGGCTGCATTATGACGAGCTAAATAATAACCAGGGGTGCACATGAGTGGTCCGCAGGTGCACATTCGCTGTCAAAATAAAAAATGCGGACAAGATAAGAAGTTGCAACGCGTGTTTGCGTACATAAGATTTTCTGGAGGAGGACAGACATTTGTTTAGAACTCATAAAGATGTCGAAGAAGCAAGCTCCTTTAAGCAATTACTTTGGTGTTCCTCCACCGCAAAGGAAATGTCAGAAGGAGTCCGAACCACAAAAGAAGCACGTATTCTCGGAAAAGTGGTTGCAGGAGGTGAGCTGGCTTCAAACAAATGATGAACGCACAGAGATGTGGTGCAGAATGTGCCGTGAAAATCCCACTCTAGCGGACAAAAACACTGCCTTTTATATGGACGCAAACGTGCGTTGCAACTTCTTATCTGGTGCGCGTCTTTTATTTTGACAGCGAATGCGCACATGCGGACCACTTATGTGCACCCGTGTAAATAACATAATGTTCTGCCGGGTGTGTTGTTGGTTTTCCCTCGATTTCTGAGTTGACAAGCGCCTTTGTTACTGGGACCAGTAATTTTAAGAAAGGCCCCCATTAGAACCCATGAGAAATGCAAGAAATGCATTATTGCTCAGTCTGCAATATCTTTCCCAGAACAAACACCAATTGCAAATAACATACTAAAAATAAACCTGAAAATTCTGTTTAGAACAGCGTACTATGTTGCAAAGAGTGAACTACCACTGGCAAAATTTAGCAGTCTTTGCAAACTTCAAAAAGCAAATGGCCTAGATCTTGGTTCCACTTGTTTCTTACCCGTGACTTCAGTGGAAATTTCAAATTCAGGATCTGACACAGACGGATTCATGTTCTACACAGTTCTTACAAGTTCATAGAAATTTCTGTTCAATTAGAACCAAGTATTTGAGTTGATGATTGCAATTTTTATACAATGTTGTAATTTTTTTGATAAATTTTTTGTTTCTGTTACAATATTATACTTTTATGTATCATATTGTAAAGGAAACAAAACAGGAAACAAAACATTAGTCAAAAAATTGCTCTCTTTTTTTATTCGGGCTACTTAAATTTATTTTGGGCTACCAAAAACTGAAGAGTCCCTGCCTGAAGGGCTACCAGGGATTTTGAAATTTTGCGAGCCCTGGTCACTTCATGAATGAAGGAGTTGACGATCTCTGCAGCTTTCTTTCATGAATAGACTGTACAGTTGCATCTTTGATATTAGATCCAAGGCTACATGTGTCAAACATAACATCAGGCCTTGTTCATCAGGCCACATTTTTTTTTGACCTGAGTTGCTCACATTCCGTTTCACTTAAGGAAGCATCCCTCTGTACAGCCCGTGCTGCTTGTAACTGAACCGGTTGTAGGTTGTCAATGTAAAGTTGTTGATGCACCTCTATTACATCATTAACTGTACAAATGTCCATACCAACATAAGAAAAGCTGTCATGTTCTTCACGGCCCACAAGGAAGGTAGATTTCAGTACAGGAATGATATGAGTTGCAAAGTGACTTGAACCAGCCCAAAGGAAATCATCAATGTGACATGCAAGCACTCCTGTAATCTCAGATTGTTCATTCTGCCAATAGAACACTGCAGGATCAACCTGTGATATTTTACCACCAGTTTTGAACATAATGTCTTTGACCTTATTATACCAATAAAGTGAAGCATGCAAGTCCATAAACACACTTTTTCAGTTTCCATAGAACATTGTCCTTGCCAGCTTCAGGTGGGGGACGAAGATAAATGTCTCTTGACAGTTCCATTCCCTGCAATAAGGCAGATTTAATGTCCATTGAATTTACTCTCCACTTGTTTTGACATATCACAGCTAGCACTAGTCTGAGGGACTCAGACACACATGTTGGAGAGTCTTTCTGTAGTTCTTTAGTATTTACCTCTTCAAACCCCCGTGCCACAAGTCGAGCCTTTGGGACAACACCATTAGCAGTTTCTTTGAGTGTACAGACCCATCTAGTAGACACACATTTTTGACCCAGGTCTTTCACTTCATCAAACACACCATTACTTCGCCAGCTCTCAATCTCCTGCTGCTTACAACAACAACAACAACAATCTTTATTTATAGAGCACATTAAAAGCCAGGGGCATGCCAAAGTGCTTTACATAAAACAATAAAACAATAAAATGATTTACACTAAAACATCGGAGTCATATAAGTGTGGGATTATGTTCACAGGTAAAAACCACTGATAGGAATAATCTATAGCACACAGCTATAGCAAAGTAGAACTGTACCATCATACACAGTGATAGAGAACATAGACAACGCAACAATAAAATAATAAAATAATTAGCACTATAACGTCAGAGTCATATAAGTGTGAGATTATGTTCACAGGTAAAGACCACTAATAAGAATAAGCTATAGCACACAGCTATAGCAGAGTAAAGCTGTACCATCAAACACAGTGATAGAAAACATTGACAGCGCAGGACAACGCAAAACAACCAGACACATTAATAGAATAACTCACAGAAGCGAGGCGAGAATTTAACTAGTAGAAAAAGCAAGTTCAAACAAATATGTTTTAATAATAATAATAATGGATACTTTATTGATCCCCATGGGGAAATTACTTGTTTTTCTCTGCATTTGACCCATTCACTCAGTGAAGCAGTGGGCAGCCCACTAAGCAGGCGCCCGGGGAGCAGTGTGTAGGGACGGTACCTTGCTCAGGGGTACCTCAGGGTAGCCGTTAAGTGGATTCGAACCGCCGACCTTCCGATCATGGGGCGACCACTTTACCTACTGAGCTATCCCTGCCGTGATTTAAAAGATTAGCAGAATCAAAGGAAATATCTTTTGTTATGAGTACATCTGCATCTCTGTTTTCAGCTTCAGTGCAAAGACCATCAACAAGTGACATGTCTACAGCTTTCTTTTCACCTTCACTACCATCATGCTCAAGATATTGCACATTGTACCAGTTTTTGTATTGCCCTTTTGCTTTTCCCGCTCTGCCTAGCACTCTGGCTGTGTGTTGAACACCGTTGTCTCTGTTGGTAAAAGTGATCAGCTGTCCTGCCCTTAACTTTACATTTGCAGAGACATGATCAGTGGGTGTAGAGGGCTCATTTGCAGTTTGTGTGACAGACATGTTTTCTGCAGTGTGTGTGACAGACATGTTTTTCTGCAGTGTGTGTGACAGACATGTTTTCTGCAGTGTGTGTTTATCCAGCTCCGTAACTTGTCTCTAGATATTGACTTCATTCTTCCAGCATTCGTATGGCCTGGCTTCATCAAGCTTTGGTGGTACTTTGCAATTGGAAACCATCCGCTGCTACCAATGTTAACTCAAAAGACACGACGTCGTACTCTCATTCCCAGCGCTTTATTCGTTACGCCATTTTACATACATGCAACAACAACACTTCGCGGGCAAGAGTACTCTCGCGATATAAAAGAAAATAACAAGTTAACATTCTTTTCCTGACCTGCTAACGTAGGTCACTGTTTACAGAAGACATAAAATTTTTAGAGCTTAAGTTTTATTTATAATCTGGTATTAAGTTAAAAATGTTTGGAATTTGCATGGTTTTACACCATTAATCAAAACCGTTCTCACGGTGAGAGTTTAATCCACTATATTTTTGAGTTTCACATCAGCAACTTCTATACAAATATTTTCTCCAAAGTTTTTTGTAGTTCTAACTTGAATGGACTGAATTGACCATCATATTTAACAACAGTGTTGGTCAAGTTAGTTGAAAAACGTAATCAGTAACTGATTACTGATTACTTCCCCAAAAAAGTAATCCCGTTACTTTACTGATTACTTGGTTTCAAAAGTAATTAGTTACTTAGTTACTTTTTAAAAACACGATTTATAACCTGAATAGGTGATAAAGCGATAGGTCTTTCAGCCCAATTCTACTTTTTCTGCATAATCCATCATACAAAATGTAATCAAATGGAAAAGTCTCTTTTTTTTTAACTTGTTTTATCAGTTTTAATCTTTTAACTTTATGCATCAACTAAAAATTTAATTATATGCACCATTCTCTGACTTGAAGAAATTAGTTTAACATTTAAACCTATTTTCTGTACATTCCAGCACATAAAATAAAAATATTTTTTGTGTTTACACTCAGTCTTTCAAATAGATGCAAGTAAAACGCAGCAGAAAATAAATAAAATCAAACACTAGCGGTCCTGTTGCTCTATTTTCACCTGTAAAGCAGGAGTAGGGTAGGCGGAGGTTTACCCTGGTGCAGGTGTGCCGCAGCGGTCAGTGGAAGAATCCGCGAGTTTCTCTGTGAATTTCCCATTACGTTGTTGCGCACTCGGTGCTTGTTTAGGGGGTTTTTTTCGCTGTAAAAAGAAGTTTTCTTCCTACGCACAACGGACACTAATGTTTTTGTCACTTTTTATGGAATCAAACTCAAAGTAAGGTCTGTACTTCCACGCTTTAAACGCTGCACGCTCATACTATCTCCCCTACATGATATATTATCCATTGTTGATCTGCACACAGCTGTTGTCACGAACGTCGCACTCGCTTACGTCATTGTCATGAGACATTCTCGCAAAAAAATCACGCAGTAACGCAGCGTTCCTACAAGAAAGTAACGGTAATCTAATTACCGTTTTTGCGATAGTAATCCCTTACTTTACTCGTTACTTTAAAAAAGTAATCAGATTACATTAACGCGTTACAAGTAACGCGTTACTGCCCATCTCTGTTTAACAATGAGATGTCGCTGAAGTTCATGTGCGTGTGAAGGCAGACAAGCGAATACAGTTGACAGTATAAAATTTCACAGTTTTGACATTCGCAGAATAAAAATGTTTATGGTCAAATATTTTTGGTCTTTTTGTCCCTTTCCTAGGTCTGAAGAGGAAAAAGCGGAAGATGGGAATGTACAACCTGGTCCCTAAAAAGAAGGCCAAGGCAGTTAAACAGCCAGAGAAGGCAGGTCTATTAATTTATTTGCTCACTGACACAAACGTTGACTGGGGGTTTGGTTGAAAAGAGGCACTCTACTAAGATATTACGCAGTTGTTAATACCAAGTGCAGATCTTTGAATCACATGGCGTTGTATGTTTCCCTGTTGTTCTGCATACACTTACAGACATTGTTCTTTTGTATGGTTAAATGTTGTTAATTCATTATTTGTCAGACTGATTCTGAGTGGGACATTGGCATTTTTCATTTGTCACTGTCACAATGTGGTTTTCTTGTTCAACTGTTTCAGAACTTTTGCTATGAAAGGATGTCTACACAGAATTCTGTTTGCTTGTTGCAAATTGCTTTGTAGTTACTGGTCACTCGTTCGCTTCAATTTGTTATCATACATGTCAGTCATAATGTCAATACTTTGCTCTCACTGGTAGTCACTTGACCTAGAAGTTGAGAAGCTTAATTTGAGACGTGCCCACTGGACTTTGAGGTTGGCAAGTGTTGTCTTCATGGACTTGTTCCTGCAGACTACTTCCAGTTTGGACTAGCCTTTTTTCAAATGACTAGACATAAATTGTCAGAAAATGTTATTCCTGTCTTTATCAATTTTTTATTATTTTTCTGTGTTTTAGAAAGAGGAGCCTAAAGTCAGAATGGAGAAGAACCAAACTGCAGTTGTTGAGAAACCAGTGAGTCCTCCTGTAACTGTACAGGCTGGAGCAACGACAGCTGTCAGGAGGGAATCGCACGTGGAGGAGATGGAGTCAGGACAAGGGAGCCATGTAGAATACACAGAGCTGGCTTTGGACTGCCTGGACCTGAAAGCTCAGCAGGAGCTTCTCTCACCATCCGTATCAGCAGGTAAGATGAACTTACTGAAGGATAACTGGATTACCTCTAACCTGAAGTCATCACAGCTCCTCTTTTCTTTCTACAATGCTCAGTTTTAGAGTTCACAGGCTTGCTGTGATCTGTATTAGAATAACAGGATTTTGTGTGTAGGTCTGGCAGCATATTCTGAAGTGGCAGAAACAGACTTGGCTGAGGAATTGCCGCTATGCTGCTGTCGCATGGAGACACCTAACAGCAGAGGAGGCCTCTCTGCGTTGGATCAGACCTGCATGGCCATGGAGAGTGCAGATGGAACGGTAAAGATCAACTAGAATAACAAAGACATTCATGGTCTCATTGCCCCTGGAGAAAAAAGCTTCACAGTAAACTATATGAAATTAATTTTATTTGTAAACACATCTTCAGATAAACAATACATGACTTTTTATTTAGCTAAAATTTAGGGTTAGCCAATTAGTGTATGGCAAAACTAAGTACAGCCTTTCTGCTTCGATAGGAATTAAGAGATTAAGTAGTGCTGCTAATCAAATATACTTGATTAGATGACCATTAGTAAGTGTGGGCACCTCTATAAAAGCAGAGGTTTTAGTAAGGCTGGAGCATTCAGCTGTGTTATCAGAAAAATTAGTAATGGTCTTAAAGAAGCAATTGCTGCTGCCCATCAGTCTGCAACGAGTTTTAAGGCCATTTCCAAATAATATAAACTCGTATCATTCAACAGAGAGAATGTCTTTCCATGAGTGAATCTCCCAGTAAATTCACCACAATGGAAGACTGCAGCGGTCAGAGAAATCTGTCTGACAGCTAAAACAGAAAGTCCACAAGTTACATCTCAGACTCTATAGGCCTCAGCATGTTAAATGTTAAAGTTTATCACAGTAAAATTAAAAAATGGCTTGATAGGAAAGGTTTTTAAATGCTATTTTCTCTTAAAAGGTCATGACATCACAGCTTGGCTTTGCTAAGATGCATCTGAACAAAACACACAATTTCTGAATCAATGTCTTTTGGAGAGTTGAGATCAAAGTGCAGATGTTTAGCCTTAATACACAGTGCCACATTTGTCAAAAACCTAGCACAGTGATGGAGAGGTGATGATTTGAGCTTGTTCTGAAGCCACTTTTGTATAACAAAGTATTCTAAAATTAAAAGCAAGACCATCAGCGTGAGAGCTAAAGCTTGGCTGAACTTGTCCTGTCATTCAGTGTGACAATAACCTTGTTTGCATTAATGCTGCATCAGTGTGGTATTCATTTTTTGTGTCTGTGTGTCTCCGCTCAGCTAAATCGCTGTCACAGGCGAGTAATGAAACAGGAAATGATGCGCCCCTCCAACACTGTCCATCTGCTGGTGTTGTGCGAGGATCACCGAGCCGGTATGGTCAAGCACCAGTGCTGCCCTGGATGTGGACTCTTCTGTAGGACGGTGAGCAGACAAAGCACACAAAGTCCTGAGATTATTAATTTACTGCAGTACATGCTCAAATATACTGCAGGACATTTTTGGCTGTTTTTGACTACTTTTGATTTTACCTCTATATTTCACTTTTAAAAACATTTTTCATTTTCACATACTCTATTAGTATATAGTATATTTACTATACATACTATATACCAGAGCTTCCCAAAGTGTGGGGCCTGCCCCCCAGGGGGGGCGTAGAGCCATTGCAGGGGGGCGCGGTATGAAAAGGGGAGAAAAAAAACAAAAAAATGCTTGGACACTGCTAGCACGGGGCGCCCACACAAACGCATAGCAGGAGATGAAGCATCACTGAATATGTTTCCAAACCAACTTCATTCTAAGCCAAAGACTAGAAAATATGGTGAAGCATATCTTCCCTTTGCCTTCACCTGCACATGTGCCAAGTACGGATGGGTACCGGTAATGGCACCGGTTCTGACATAAACGGTAGTAACCAGACCGAAAAGCAGCGCACATTTCGGTACTTTTTTTTTTTTTCCCCTGAGATGTCATACACTTTGGATTCTAGCCAATCATTTAACCTTCACAAGGATAGTAGGCGGGCCCACGTACATTATTTTAGAGCAGAGCTACAGATTAAAAATGCCCAAGGCAAAGAGGTCTAAAGTCTGGCTGTACTTCACAGCAAAAGATGCAAACTCAGCAGCCTGCAGGTGATATTGTGCAAAGGACGTTTGCACAGTATCACTGTTTTTCATTTTGTCATTATTGTATGTAGAAAAATTGACTTTAATCCATTTTGGAATAAGACTCTAACATGACAGCATGTGGAACAGTGATGCGCTCGGAATACTTTCCGGATATTCTGTGTATTTACTTTACACATTTAAAGGGGATGTCGCATTCCTCCAAGAGACTCATTTACAGATGTCTGACCTCTCTTCCAGGAAGGTTCCTGTCTTCAAATCAACACAAATTAACACAAAATATTAGTAATCGCTTTGAGTGTATATGTGGCTTGACAAGTGAAAGATGTGGCGATCGTGGCTCAAGAGTTGGGAGTTTGCCTTGTAATCGGAAGGTTGCCAGTTCGAGCCCCGGCTTGGACAGTCTTGGTCATTGTGTCCTTGGGCAAGACACTTCACCCGTTGCCTACTGGTGGTGGTCAGAGGGCCCGGTGGCGCCAGTGTTCGGCAGCCTCACCTCTGTCAGTGCGCCCCAGGGTGGCTGTGGCTACATGTAGCTTGCCATCACCAGTGTATGAATGTGTGTGTGAATGGGTGGATGACTGAGTATGTAAAGCGCTTTGGGGTCCTTGGGGACTAGTAAAGCGCCATACAAATACAGGCCATTTAGAAACGTTTCAATCTGAAACATGTTGAATGTTTCACTGCTGTTCTTCTTAACTTTTATCCCATAGGGCACCTTCATGGAGTGCAGGCCCTATGGCAGCATCTCCCACCGCTTTCACCGTGACTGCGCCTCCATCCTGAAGGACCGAAAGTTTTGCCCCCACTGTGGAGAGGATGCCTGTGGGGCAAAGGAGGTCACAGTCCCCAAGGCTGATCTGTCACCCTCTGTCCCTAGATTGAATCCTGAGTCATTGCTTCCAGCTGCATCTGCGGTGGCTATGCCGGCTTCAGTCCCAAACATGTTACGAATACAGGGGCTCAGAGCTAAAAAGAGCAGTGAGCCGCAGAGAGGCAGAGATGAGAGCCCAAGCAGGTAACATAGTGCTGCTTGTGGCCATGACATCTCTTCTCCTCACAGATGAAAAGTAAAGACTAACTTCCTGGATGAAAGGAACTATTAAACGATAAATCAAGCTTACTACTTGTTTTTTTTCTCTGCAGGTTAAAGGATGAGGCTGTGAACACTACAGAAAGACTTCCCAAAGAGTCACTGGAGAGCATTCTGTTGGCACTGGATGATGAGAAGTAAGGTTACCCATGAAATATAAGAGTGACATCAGTGTGGGTATCAAAGTTTACACTTTGAGATAAATGAATAAGCTGTATTCTTTTCAGCCTCAAACCAAAGAAGGTCAAGTACCCCACAAGGCAGCTGTACATTTCTGCAAAGCAGGGAGACCTCCAGAAGGTCATCCAGCTTCTAGGTAGCTCACATATGTTCTCAGAAGAAAATTGGCTTTAGCAACATCAACTCTGGATCTACTTCTTGGCGGCTGTGTAAGACCAAAATTTGTGTGTTACAGTTGATGGGAAGGACCCCAACTTTTTGATGGAGGGCCAAAACAAATGCACCCCCCTTTATGCAGCAGCTGCTGAAGGTCACCAGGAGATCTGTCACATGCTGGTCCAGGTGAGACGATATTAGCTTCACTGCAGACTGTTTGATAAGACGTATTGGAGACATGCTTTCTGGACACCCAAGTTGTAAATGCGATTACTCAAGACAAGGTGATACCTCAGGTGCATCTACCGTATTTTCACGACCATAAGACGCACTGTACTAAAAGGCGCAGTCTCAGTTATGTGTGCCATTACTGTATTTAACACACACATAAGGCGCACTGGATCATAGGGCGCATACAAGTACCGTATGCGTATTTAAAAATAAAGCGGGAGCAAACCTGAGTTCGGTACCTTACTCACATTTTTATTACCAGTAATCGTCATCATCAACAACACACAAGCATACAAGTGTGCATATTTAAAAATAAAGCAGGAGCAAAACAAAGTTTGGTACTCACATTTTTATCATCAATCAAACCCATCGAAGTCCTCATCCTCTGTGTCTGAATTGAACAGCTGCGCTAAATCTCCATCAAACATGCCAGGTTCACTTTCTTCACTGTTTGAGTCACTTTCCGTGCCGTGCGGCTCCTCGGAAATGATGCCAGCTTTTGCGAAAGCTCGAACAACAGTGCCAGCAGACATGTTAGCCCAAGCATCTACAATCCATTGGCAAATTGTGGCGTAACTCGCCCGGCGCTGCCTTCCACTCTTGGTGAAACTGTGGTCTCCATCGGTCATCCATCACTCCCAGGCCGCTCGCAGCCTTACTTTGAACGGGCGGTTCACACCGATGTCCAGCAGTTGGAGTTCCTTTGTCAGGCCTCCCGGAATGACAGCAAGCTCACAGTTAATTTGTTTCACTAGTTTTTTCACATCAGCTGTGAGATGGGCACGCATAGAGTCACAGATTAAGAGCGATGGTGATGCGTGGAAAAAACCACCTGGTCTCCTTACATACACCTCCCTCAGCCACTCTTTCATCATTTCCTCATCCATCCAGCCCTTTTCATTTGCCTTAATGATGATTCCTGCTGGAAACTTCTCTTTAGGCAAAGTCTTTCGCTTAAAAATCACCATAGGCGGCAGTTTCTGTCCATTAGCATGGCAGCCAAGCACAACAGTAAAAGAAGATTTTTCATACCCCGTTGTGCGTATCGCTACCGTGCTGGTCCCCTTCTTCTCCACAGTGTGACTCACCGGGATGTCAAAAGTAGAGATGGACCGATCCGATATTACGTATCGGTATCGGTCCGATACTGACCTAAATTACTGGATCGGATATCGGAGAAAAATAAAAAATGTAATCCGATCCATTAAATATCACGAAAGCACCTCACAAAACTTGCAACACGCCGTAACTCACCTCAGAACGTTAGCACGTCGGAGCAGTATGCATCACGTGATAGAGCGGCTGTGGCATGCGGGACCTGTCGGTGGTCTGGATAGCATTTGGAGCTTCGCTAGCAACCCGGCATTTCATCTCCGACAAAGTTATCCTGAGAGAAGTAAAGCAACTGTGTAAGTCCATCTCTGAATGTTTGTAAAGCATTCCTGCGTTAAGCTTAACAAGCGACTGCCTCTCCTGCTGCTACTTCAATCATGAAACTGCTTAACGATCAGCTGATCGGCTTTTCTGTCGCGAGTCCGTGTCTCTAGTTTGCTTTTGGCCCATTTTGCACCAGAAAGAGGAAACCAGCGGCTGAACAACAGCAGCACGTTTAAGCTTGATCAGCTGTTGTTAGAATGTATTTAATATTACTTTCTACTCGAGGATCTTTTTGTAGCTGACGGCTGGTAACTGTGCAGGGGCGGATCTAGCAAAGTTTAGCCAGGGGGGCCGATAGGGCATTAACAGGGAAAAGGGGGCACAAAGACATACTTTTCTTTCTTATTCTCATTTAAAATGTCTAGCTTTTAATAAATAATTATCTGACACCCAAAGTTTTAATTTGATGTAAAATGAATAGAAGTCCATTACTATATATAGTAACTATTAAGTCTAATATATATACCCTAGTAAGCTATAGTACTTTTTCCTTTGGGAAGGTACCATCTGTGCAGTCTGCAATTTTGTTGAAGAAAGATGTTGAATCTATTTAATATTTCTTGAAAAATAATTGATTTCTGTGCATTTTTTTTCACACTGCATCAAATTAAGGTTGATTACGTCGATTAAGCATCATGAGGTGGAGCGTGAGGGGTGGTTCCCTATTTTTTATTTATTTATTTTTGTTGTTGCTGGGAGTTGGAACCCTATTAGTTAGGTTGCTTAATATTTATGCTAAGTACTCTTTAAAATACCAGAATAGGGAGGATGGTGTAGGTTTAAGTTTATTAGATTGATCAGTATTGCTGAACTATGAAATATTTTTTTTTGCATACAGGTATAACAGAATAGCTTTAGTGTAGTTGTTGTTTTAAACTTGAGTATGAACTTATACAAAATGCAGCAAGATATTTAAAAAACAGTTTTGTTGATTAAAAAACACTATATCGGATTCATATCGGTATCGGCAGATATCTAAATTTATGATATCGGTATCGGTATCGGACATAAAAAAGTGGTATCGTGCCATCTCTAGTCAAAAGTGAGCGGGACCTCGTCCATGTTAGTGATGTGGCTGGGCTGGATGTTTTTGTCGCCGATGTGTTTGCTGCAGTAGGAGCGGAAGATGGCCAGCTTTTCCTTATAATCCGCTGGAAGTTGCTGCGCTACCGTAGTCCTGGTCCGGATGGAAAAATGGCACCGTTTCATAAAACGAAAGCACCAAGACGGACCTCCTTGGAAATGTTCAATGTTCATCTCTTCAGCTAGTGAAACTGCTTTTAGCCGAATGGTGACCGTCGAAACGCTTCTCCCGCTCGTTCTTTGCTCAATGATCCACCGCTCGAGTCTTTCCTCCAACTCGGGCCACCTCGCCTTATGTCCGCGGAAACTCAGCTGCGTTTTCTTGACCTGCCGGAGCTTGTTTTCTAGCTTCCCCCATTTGCGAACCATCGATTCGTTAATCTTAAATTCTCACGCCGCTGCTCGATTTCCATGTTCCTCCGCGTAGCTGATGGCCTTCAGTTTAAACTGTGCTTCGTAAGCGTGTCTCTTTGCCATTTTCAGGGTTGTTAAAACAACGATGTCCTGCATAATGCACATACCTGTTCTTTTATACAGGTATGTGCGATAAAGTCAACGCATACACTTTACCCTTTAGCGTTCTCATGGTGTTTTCTACTACGTCCTCATTACAACACACAGGGCGCACTGCGCTATAGGGCGCGCCGTACTTTTTGAAGAAAATCTAAGACTTTTAAGTGCGCCTTATGGTTGTGAAAATACGGTACTAGAAATCTTTGAGTTTAAATCTAAGTGACCTTGAACTTGAGGTCAGAGGTCAAGTTTTCTTGCAACTATAACTCAAGAAGGAAGTCAGTGAAGGAAGTGTGGGATTTTCACATTTATACTGTATGTGAATCTATTAGCAGTGTGAAGAGCAGCACTGGCGGCCACCAGTATTTTTCTATTCTGTGGGAGGAAAGCTGGAATTGTGTCAAATAAATCCTGGGAAGACATTTTTAAGATCAATGATCCCTAATCTTGAAAAATGACAGAGTTTTGAAGAGAAAAGAATTTGTAAGTATAGATAAATAAATCCTGATCAGATAGTTTAAAAAATGAATGGTTAATTACTCATTGCAATAAGTAGAAACAATTTTTTTTTAAGTAATCCTATAAATTAATTCAGCTTGCACCATGAACTAATATGCCGCAGTGCATTTGTTTATCTGTCCAGTATTATTAAAATTCCAACATCCTTTCTCAGAGTGGTACTGAAAAAACTGGTTCATGCATTTATTACTTCAAGGCTGGACCAACTCCCAGTTTAAATTCAGAAGTGAGACTCCCTCTCCGCTTTTAGTTGGGACTGATTGAGGTGACCTTAGTTTGGCGTTCACTTTTGGGAGATTTCCGATAATGCACTAGTACTTCTACATCGCTCCACTTTTTTCCTCCCCATATGATCATATGAAAGCATTGTCATTTGTTTTTGTCTGCTCTGTTTGTTGTTCATGGTTTCTCTGTATGAGTTAACATGCCCGTCTTGGCTCACAGGTGGAAGGTGTAGTCATACTGAATACTGACTTTAAAGCTTACTACTACGGTACAAACTCTATTTTTTCAGTATGTACTCTATTTATGTATGTTTGTGCACATTGCTTCACCTAGGTCCCATTTTCCTATCAAAATATAAAGTAATTGAGCAATAAGATATCATCTTAAATTTTGTACAGTACAGTATGTGTGAGTCAAGGATTCCCAGTTTAGTCTCTGGTGGAAATTATTCTTTACAAATTAAAAAACAAAAAAAAACAAAAACACATCAGGGTTTTAATAGTTTTGCAATTTTCATTAGTTTTTATTTTTATTTAGTTTTGACTTCAGATTTTCAATTTTATATCAGTTTTAATTAGTTTTTACCAATTGTTTGCTAGTTTAGTTTAGTTTGTATTTTTTTTGAAAATCCTTAGTTTCAGTTTAGTTTTGATTAGTTTCAGTTATAGTTTTAGTTGTGTTTGCAATAATTAAGTGCAACAAAATCCCAGTTTCATCATATCAGTCATGCTCTTCTGCTTATCCTTGGGTATGTTGCTATTCCAGCTACCACACCCTGCACCCTGGACAGGTCGCCTGTCTGTCGCAGGGCTAACACACAGAGACAGACAACTCACATTCCCACCTATGGGTTCTTTAAATAAATAAATAAATTAGGGCAGATGAACAACCATTGATACCAGGCAACTATAAAATGTATATCTTGGCCCCAATGAGACTATTAACTCTTGCAGCACCGGGTGTTCGTAATTTTGGTTCAAGTGAATTGATAAACTTTTTGAAGGCAATTGACTCACACGGTTATGTAGATATCCCAGTCCTGTTGTCTCGGGATGCATCACGCTGCCTTGCCTGGGGTTAGCTTCTGTTTTCTGGGGATGAGGGTTGAGTGTGCTCCCTTACCTTCTCAAGGTAAGCTAGGTTAGCCTTCTTGTGTGAGCTTTTCAAGAGCACTTTAAGGTTTGTGGGATTTTTTTCCCCTTTAGAAATGTCCCTCATAATTCGTCTCTTTCCACTACAAGACACTTGCTTTATCCAAAACACAGTCATATTCAAAGTAATCCCAAATTGGACTCCGGCGCTTTCTCCTGACTTTTCCTGACATGATTCTGCGAGTGGACGGAGCAGCAACACAGACGACTCGACTAACGTACTGCCACCTGCTGGCATAATGAGACAGCAAGAAAAAAATCTGTAAACTAAACTTCATTTTTACCCTTGACTATTGTATGACACGCACACATCAATGAAAACTAGACACATTTTTACTATAAATTCAGTTAATTTTAGTTAGTTTTGTGAACACTCATTCCAGTTTTAGTTAGTTTTCCTTTTTTTGTTTTTATTTCCGTTAACGAAAATGTTTTTTCACTTCTAGTTTTCGTTATTTCATTAGTTTTCGTTAACAATAACAACCTTGGTGCACACACAGGCTGGAGCTAACCTGGACATGTTTGATGAGGACCAGAGAACACCACTGATGGCAGCCTGTGAAAACAACCACCTGGACACGGTGAAGTATCTTCTTCGAGCCGGAGCGTCCGTCAGCCACAAGGTGGGTGGGTCAGTCCCCATCTTGGGCACCGTTAGCGTCTCCTATCAGCCTGGTGTATGCTTTACTCAGATTCTGTGTCATCCATCACTCAGTCTGATTCCACTCTCTGTCATCTGCTGCCACTTCTTAGGACCTTCAGAACCTGAGGTTCTGTTTTTAGAATCATATTCATTTTTTTCAACTGCTTATTAACAAGTCAGGTTAAAGGGGGGGTCCAGGCGAACAAAAGAAAACAACCCCTAAAACATGACAAAGGCATTAGATTACAAGAATCTAAGATTATCGTATAGTTTAAGAGATTCAGGGACCTGAAAACAACCAATACAGTAAAGCAAAAAATATATTTTATTTTCACTACATGGGCAACCTGGTAGCTGTACAGTTTCTAGCTTTACACAATTCAGAAGATCAGTTTATTGATGGGGAGGATTGAACGTGAGTTTTGTCTCGCACGGGAAACTGGTCGCAACTAGCATTGAGAGGTTCAGGCAGCAGCTAACCCAGGTACAATTTTGCAGAAAATCTGCCTACAATTTTGTCTGTGTAGGTTCTCAGCCATCCAGGTCGTTGTAGTCTAAGGAGCTGGGAAGAAAGCAACTGGACCTCTTTGAATTTTGTGAAGATGTTTTACCTCATCCAAGAAGCTTCTTCAGTTTTAAAACCAAAAGGTAGACAGTCCCAGGTATTTAGACCCTAGTGTGGGTTGTCCCTTAAGAGGGTCTAAGGAGCTTGGAAGGAAAAGTATCTGAACTTTTTTAAGTTGCTTGAAGATGTTTCACCTCTCATCAGAGAAGCTTCTTCAGTTCTGGGGTCAAATGGTGGAGAGTCCCAGATTTAAACCCTGTGGGAGTGCCTCCCCAAGAGGGATAAAAGGACCCCCTAATGATCCTCCACCTAATCACATGAGTAAAGGTGTGAAAATGGGTGTAGGTCACAATCAGCCAAGGTTTCAGGTGAGCTCACTGTGAAACCTAGCCCCACCCTATCATGTGATTTCCTGAGGATGTGAGTGGGTGTTAAGGTGTCTGGGAAGGGATCTCAAAACTAGATTATAGATGGCAGACACTTGGTGTCGTAAACCACCGCCTCTGTTCAAAGATAGTCACTCACAGTGGACATAAATGGCTTCATTTATATCCACTGTGAGCGACCATCTTTCTGCTGTCTGCCATCGATAATCCAGTTTTCAGATCCCTTCCCAGGCGCCTCAATCCCCACAAACATCTCAACAGGTCACATGTGTCAATCATACACATTAGAGACCAGAACTAGAGTGTCTGAGTCAACCTACTCGATAGCTTTGCAGTGTGAAAATTGTCATTACTGAGTAATGAATAATAATCCACTGGTTTTCCTGGTGTGATGATATGATGGCAGCATTACTACACTAGAATAAAAAAGTGTATTGTTTTGATCTACACACATAGTTTGATTTGTTATGGGTTAGCGAAAATAGGATATGCAAAGTGTTCTGAGTATTTTCAGAATCTGCTCTGTTGTGATTTGTTATTTTATTTATGCAGAGAATTGGTTATGTAATTGTGGCCAAGAAAAGAATTAGCATTGAAGCAACAAATATGCGAGAGACCCCCATTAAGCAAGTTTCTGAAACTACTATATGAAAAATAAATACGCTCACCAGCTGTAAGGCATAAACAGTGGAGCAGGAGCAGGTAGAGAACATTTCTGAGCTGCTTGATGCACTTTGCTTCATCATTTTTTGTCTATTGTCCTATTTGACTCACAAGGTCCAGAAATCAGTAAAGTTCTCTTTCTTCTGGGCTTTGACAGTGTTGGCAGCAATGCAGTGTTGTTCAGTGTGAATCATGTTGTCATCCCAGGATATCACGGGCTTCACTTGTCTGCATCTGGCAGCTAAACTGGGGCATTACAATGTAATTCATCATCTGCTCTCCAAGGCATCCAAATACATCAATTGTCAGGTAAAAACACGGTGCGATTCACTAACTGCCCCTAATAGTCATGCGTTATGGGGAATCTTGGTGTGACATTTTCTGCGTATGTGTGCACAGGATGATGGAGGGTGGACTCCCATCACCTGGGCCATCGAGTACAAGCACAAGGAGCTGGTCCACCTGCTGCTGGCCAAAGGAGCCGATGTTAATATCAGAGATAAGGTTGGTGTGCTCGGCATACTGTTTTACTCTTGTTCCAGTGTTGGGTAAGTTACTTTAAATTAGTAACTTAGTTACATTACTAGTTACTTCTATTAAAAGTAACTCAGTTACTTCAAGTTACTCGTTACTTTCAAAGTAACTAGTTACTAGGGAAAGTAACTTTGGTTTTACTCAGAATTCTCTTGTTAATGTGTTGCTTCCGTAACTGGATATCCAGCAAGATAGGTAAATGCACTTCCTCCTTCTACGCACGCACCTGATTCAGTAAACAGGTTCTAGCACTTGTAACAAGGTGTCGCAGGCAACCAGAACAGTGTGAAAAAGTATGAAAATATTTGTTGAACACAATACAACAAACCATATCACCAGTAATAATCTCCAAAGAAGAAGAAAAAGCCACACAGTTCCCGCTTGATTGCGTTTGTGTTTTAGTTTATTGTCCTGGCTCATCTAAAGAGAAGCACTAAGTTATTTGTGAACCCCCGCTACAAGAGCGTCTCTCAGCATGGGCCCGAAAAAAGTTCTGTCAGCCTAGGATATTAAGAAGTCGCTGGAGTTTATGACAGAGGAGATTTCTGCTGTCAAACTGCAGCAGAAAGCCGTCCTGGACCTGGTCGAGGAAGTTAAGGCTCTCCGCATCCAGAACGCCGAGAAGTAGGGCTGCTCGATTATGGCAAAAATGATAATCACTATTATTTTCACTGAAGTTGAGATCTCGATTATTTGACGATATTTATTTAACCCTTTAAGACCTACTATAGAACCAAGTCCGCCAGAGCTTATATTATTTTTTTACATGTTGTAGTGCCATTTGTGGGAGCATTTCAAGTTGCTATACGTCAATACAACTGTTAAAGCCCATATTTTAATAATATGTATGCATAGTAACTACATTAATTGCAAAAAAGTGCAATAAACTACAAAAAAATTGAAAATCGTTTTTGTTTTTTTTTACATATATTTCTACTTGGAGAAATTTAAGAGGTTTATCCCTCAAAACTTTAAATACAAAAAAGTTGCAAAAAATAGTTTACAACAACAGGAAATTTATTGAGTGTCTTCATAGTTTTATTTTGGAGATACACCAATTTTTATATACTGCAGGAAAAACAAAAAAACAATCCTATAATGCCAATTTGCAAAGAAAACAGCATGTGCATCAAAATAAACTATTTCCAGCAGTGCAATTTGAGTTCTAAGCATCCCAGAAACTATTCAAAGAAGTCAAACATGACTTATAAAAACACCAGTATAGGTTTTTAAAGCCTACAAGTAAAAAACTACATTTTCCGCGAAGATGACGTCACTTCCAGTTTCGGGCAGGAAATGGCGGACCTGCGATAGTTCGGGCTGACGTCTTTTTCAATGTGGGAAGTGTTACGAACAGCTGATCGAACAGCTGAGAAAAATGTCATAATTAGCTGTATATATAGAACACCTGGCTCTAGTATTCAAGTATTTAATGACTTCATAGAGGAAATATTCTCTAAAACAAATCAAAGTTATGTTTATCTGTGGTGATTTTAATATTGACCTGTTGAATCCGAAAAAGCATAAAATGACCGACGAATTCCTAAACCCTATGTACAGTTTGAGTTTACATCCTAAAATAACCAGGCCTAGCAGAATTACACCACATTGTGCCACCTTACTTGACAATATTTTCACTAACAATATGGAAAACAACATTGTGAGCGGAATATTAATTAATGACATCAGTGATCACCTACCAGTTTTTGCAGTTTATAAGATAAGATAAGATAAGATAACCTTTATTAGTCCCACACGTGGGAAATTTGTTTTGTCACAGCAGGAAGTGGACAGTGCAAAAGTTATGACGCAAAAATTAGAATACAATAAGAATAAATACAGTACACAACTGTACAGAATAGAATAAAATAATATACTATATACAGTAGAATAAAATAGAATAAAAATATACAATAAGATAAAAATAGAATACGAATGCTATATACAACTGAGTAAAAATACAACGATGCCAGAAAGGATTATTGCACTTAGTGTTATTGCACATGTGTGGATGTGTGTGTTTGTTCAGTTAAACTCTTTGTTGTGGAGTCTGACAGCAGTGGGGAGGAAAGACCTGCGAAATCTCTCCGTCCCACACCGTGGGTGCCGCAGTCTCCCACTGAAGGAGCTGCTCAGTGCTGTCACAGTCTGCTGCATGGGGTGGGAGACGTTGTCCAACAGGGATGACAGCTTAGCCGCCATTCTCCTGTCACTCACCACCTCCACTGGGTCCAGAGGGCATCCTAGAACAGAGCTGGCCCTTCGGATCACCCTGTTCAGTCTCTTCCTGTCCCCAGCAGAGATGCTGCCGCCCCAGCAGACCACACCATAAAAGATAGCAGAAGCCACCACAGAGTCATAGAAGGTCTTCAGGAGTGGGCCCTCCACCCCAAACGACCTGAGTCTCCGCAGCAGGTACAACCTGCTCTGCCCTTTCCTGTAGAGGGCGTCTGAGTTATGAGTCCAGTCCAGTCTGTTGTTCAGATGAACACCAAGGTACCTGTAGCTGTCCACAGCCTCAATGTCCATACCCTGGATGTTCAGTGGTTGCAGTGGAGAATGCTTGTGCCTGCGGAAGTCTACCACCAGCTCCTTGGTTTTACTGGCGTTGATCTGGAGGTAGTTCAGCTGGCACCAGTCCACAAAGTCTTGAGTCAGTCCTCTGTACTCCTTGTCGTCCCCATCAGTGATGAGGCCGACTATTGCAGAGTCATCAGAGAACTTCTGCAGGAAGCACTGGGTGGAATTGTGGGAGAAGTCTGCAGTGTAGATGGTGAAGAGGAACGGAGCCAGAACCGTTCCCTGTGGGGCCCCCGTACTGCAGACGACCCTGTCCGACACACAGCCCTGAGTCCTCACATACTGTGGTCGGTCGGTGAGGTAGTCCAAAATCCAGGTAGTGAGGTGATGGTCCACTCCAGAGTTCTCCAGCTTGTCCTTCAGAACCGAGGGAAGAATAGTGTTGAAGGCACTGGAGAAATCAAAGAACATGATTCTCACAGTGCTTCCAGCGGTCTCCAGGTGAGCGAGGGAACGATGTAGGAGGTGACACTAGTTATAAGAAAAATCAGCATGAAAAACAACTGAGATACAGACGTGTAAGGACAGAAGAAACTATGAATGCACTTAAGAACGATCTATTAAATCAGGACTGGGACAATGTGTACAAAGAAACTGATATTGATATTGCATATGGCATATTTCTAAGAATATTCATGGAATTGTACGATAAAAACTGTCCAACAATAAAATACAACAGAAAGCACAAATATTCAGATAGACCATGGATCACTAAGGGTTTACAAAATGCATGTAAAAAGAAAAATACACTCTATAGGGAATTCCTAAAACAAAGAACAAAAGATGCTGAAAATAAATATAAAAAATACAAAAATAAGTTGACCAATATTATACGTATATGTAGAAAGGAGTATTATAGTAAAATATTGAACAACAATAAACATAATATGAAGGGAATATGGGATGTTTTAAACGGTATCATTAAAAATAATTCTGGACAACAAAGTTACCCTCAATACTTTATCGACAATGGCAATATTATGGAAAACACTGCTGATAAGGTCAACAGCTTTAATCATTATTTTGTAAATATTGGACCAAAACTGGCAGAACCTGAGTCACTGCCATCAGTAGACTGTAGTGAAAACCTGATTGATAGGAACCCTAACTCAATGTTCCTCACATCAGTGGAGGAAAAATAAATAATTGACATTGTACACATGTGTAAATATAAAACATCTACTGATTGTAATGATATTGACATGAAAATCGTCAAGAAGGTCATTGAAGGAATTGTAGGACCTCTAACATATATTTGCAACTTATCATTTCAGACGGGAAAAGTTCCAAACAAAATGAAAATAGCTAAAGTTGTGCCGCTGTATAAAACTGGGGATAGACGCCACTTCACAAATTACAGGCCTGTTTCTTTACTACCACAATTCTCCAAAATCCTAGAAAACCTGTTTAATAAACGATTAGACAAATTCTTAGATAAATATAAATTACTCTCTGACAGTCAATAGAGATTGACAGACCACGTGACTTTCACGCATTGCATGCCGTGAACTCGTGGCAAAACAATCCAAGTACCGCATCAAATGCAAGCATTTGCAGCACCGCAAAACGTTCATTCTTCGGTTCCAATAAACTCTTGCTTTTTCTTTGCCCCCCAAAAAGGTATGTACAAAACGAAGGAGAACAATGCCGGTCCGTACAAAGACAGACTTGATGAAAAGTCAAAGAAAAGATACGAGGAAAAAAATCAAACCAGTGAAAGTGTTAGACCCTTACGAGCACACAGAGGATCAAAAGACGTCAGCGTGCTGCCCAACTTTCACCATGCTCATATTTATAATTATACGGTTCTTGGAGTGAGCGCATACACTCGTGAAGTTTAGTAACTTCAGGTCACTGCAACAAGCCCAGGTACAGTTTACCGACGGATGGGTACAGGACCTTGAAATGCACCGTGTAGAAAGTAAAGACCATCGTACGTATCATAAGTTTACCAGTCTCACAAATCGTCTTCATAAATACACATTCGTTAACCGTTTATTAATATAACCTTTGAGCTCAACGGTAATTAATTAGTAGTGGAAATAATTTCTGGTACGCATCACAGAAATGTAGCAGTGACAATAATATTGTATGCTGTAATCGTACTGGGCAATTAGTGATACAAAACAACTGTTTTATCCTGTGAATAAAATGTTTTTGTCAGTGTACCATGGTAATAACAGAAGCGAAACACAATATTGTGTCGGGACAATTCACTGTTTATGCACAATAAACAAAGGAGCATAAAGCGACAATTTCTGTTCAGCGCCAGACTTGCTTGTAACCTATATCACCAATTATGTTAAGAAAAATGACGCATTAACTACAACAGCAGACTGACCTGTGTGGAAATGCTTGGAGCATTAACCTGTGAGCTGGAGTGTTCTGGGACGTTATATTTGGTCTTTGAATGGCTGCAATCCAGGCCATCCGTCGCCTCTTTGTTACTTCGGAAACATGGCTCGAACAATTTCTCTTCAACGACGTAATCCGATAACAACCGATCTCTTTACCTGTCGGCTTCCCGTGGCTGTCATGCGACCGGCTATTGCAGTTAATAATACAACAGCTTCTTGCCATTTTTTGTGTTTCTTTTTATCGCTGTATAACTGATTTCAATTGAAAGCCTACGTGCGCTAGTACCTCTTGCCATGAGTTCCCAGAATTCTTTGCGGTTTTACCCCTGAGTGACGTCACATTTTCAATCTCTATATGGATTCAGATCAAAAAGATCAACATCTCTGGCATTAATCGAATCAATTGAGGAGATTACGAATGCTATAGATCAGAAACAGTATGCAGCTGGAGTATTTCTGGATCTCAAGAAAGCATTCGACACAATCAATCATGACATATTAATTAATAAACTGGAGCGGTACGGGATCAGGGGGGTTGTACTGCAATGGGTGAAAAACTATTTAAGTGACAGGAAACAATTTGTGAAGCTGGGTGTTAGGGCTGCACGATTAATCGTTAGAAAATCGCGATCTCGATTCATACTTATGTGCGATCTCATTTCCAAATGTCAACGATTTTTAAAGAAAAAAAAGAAAGGAAAAAAAAGACGACGACGACGATTGTACCGCATCTTGATCCGGGACGTACTCTGCATGAAAACAAGTGCTCACTCTTCCTGCTCAACAAATGACAAGGGCGGAGCCTTATACCACGTGATACAGAAGCTGTGCCGTGTGATGCTAAAATTAGCAGGGAAAAAACAACGGAGAGCACGTCAGGGATGATGAGAAAGTGACAGGAGAAAATCCGTTCCGGGCAACCACCCAAACATCAATAACGGGAACCTTACACAGCGCTTCCCTATATACGTCGAACTCAAAGAAATTACGGAGGCTATCACTTATCACCTGACCAAAGATATGGCTCCCATCAACACTGTGCAAAACAAGGGATTTAGGAAAATGATCAACACCCTAGACAAACGCTACACAGTGCCGTCCCGCAACTATTTTTCTATTGTTGCACTACCTGCTCTATACACGCAGTGTCGAGCAACGGTGGAGACGGAATTTCAAGCAGTACAACATTTTGCGGCAACAAAAAACGTGAGACATTTGTTGTTTTTATGTTTATTTATTGTTTTTATGTTCAGTCTCAACTGTTACGAAGTTGATGTGCAGTTAATAAGTGCAATAAATATTTATACTGGAAAAGAGAATCGTGAGAGAATCGTGATCTCAATTCTATGCCAAAAAATCGTGATTCTCATTTTATGCAAAATCGTGCAGCCCTACTGGGTGTCCATTCCTCATCATGCTTGGACATTGCTTGTGGTGTTCCACAAGGCTCTGTACTGGGTCCAAAATTAATTATTATTCATATAAATGATATTTGTAAGGCATCTGATATATTAAAATTTGTATTATTTGCAGATGACACAAATATATTTTGTTCTGGGGGGAATCTAAAGGAGCTGCTGGATACAATTACTTCAGAAATGTGCAAAATTAAAAAATGGTTTAACAGGAACAAACTATCGCTAAATCTAAGTAAAACTAAGATAATCTTATTTGGGAATTCCCTTAGAAATGCACAAGTGCAGATTCATATAGATGGCGTGGAAATTGAAAGAGTACTAGAACATAAGTTTCTTGGTGTGATTATAGATGATAAATTAAACTTGAAGTCTCATATAAATCATATACATAACAAAATTTCAAGAAGTGTCTCAATCTTGAGTAAAGTAAAACACATTCTGGACCACAAATCACTCCACATTCTCTATTGTTCCCTGATTGCACCGTATTTGAATTACTGTGCAGAGGTTTGGGGCAATACTTACAAATGTTTGCTATCATCAGTCTTTATATTACAAAAAAGGGCCATAAGGATAATCCATAAAACTGGTTACAGAGATCATACAAATCCACTATTCTTAAAATCAAAAATTCACAGATCTGGTTCATTTTCTCACTGCACAAATTATATATAAAGCAATAAATAACCTGCTTCCTGACAATATTCTAAAAATGTTTTCTAAAAGGGAACGGGGATACAATTTGAGGGGGGAATTAAATTTAAAACATCCTCGTATCCGTACAACATTAAAAAGTTTTTGCATCTCTGTGTGTGGAGTGAAGCTGTGGAACAGACTAAGTAAAGATATGAAGCAATGTCCGAGCATGGCGCAGTTTAAAAAGCGGTTTAAGGATATGGTTTTTACAGGGTACAGGGAAGAGGTAGAGATTTGATAGGGTGTTCTTGTCTAATATTTTCATGTGTGTGCTAGTGCACGGGTATGTTGGCATGGGTATATATTTGTAGGTTGTGTATCCTTTGAGGTGTTAATGGGGTTATTGAAAATGTGTATAAGTGCGTATGTGTATATACGTATGTATGGATATATATATGTATATATATGTGTGTGTGTATATATATATATATATATATATATATATATATATATATATTCAACAAAAATATAAACGCAACACCTTTGTTACTGCTCCCATTCCCCATGGGATGGACGTAGAGACCTAAAATTCATTCCAGATACACAATATAACCATCCCTCCCAAACAGTGGTCACAAATCAGTCCAAATGTGTGGTAGTGGGCACATCTGCTATATTGAGATAATCCATCCCACCTCACAGGTGTGCCACATCAGGATGCTGATCTGACATCATGAGTAGTGCACAGGTGTACCTCAGACTGCCCACAACAAAAGGCCACCCTGGAATGTGCAGTTTTGTCTCACAGCAAAATGCCACAGATGCCACAAGCAATGAGGGAGCGTGCAATTGGCATACTGACAGCAGGAATGTCAACCAGATCTGTCGCCTGTGCATTGAATGTTCATTTCTCAACCATAAGCCGTCTCCACAGGCGTTTCAGAGAATATGGCAGCACATTCAACCGGCCTCACAACCGCAGACCTCGTGTAACCACACCAGCCCAGGACCTCCACATCCAGCAGGTTCACCTCCAAGATCGTCTGAGACCAGCCACCCAGACAGCTGCTGGAACAATTGGTTTGCACAACCAAACAATTTCTGCACAAACTGTCAGAAACCGTCTCAGGGACGCTCAACTGCATGCCCGTCGTCCTCATCGGGGTCTTGACCTGACTCCAGCTCGTCGCCGTAACAGACTTGTGTGGGCAAATGCTCACATCCGATGGCGTCTGGCACGTTGGAGAGGTGTGCGCTTCACGGATGAATCATGGTTCACATTGTTCAGGGCAGATGGCAGCTGAGAACGTCCCAGTTCTTGCATGGCCAGCATACTCACCGGACATGTCACCCATTGAGCATGTTCGGGATGTGCTTGACCGGCGTATACGACAGCGTGTACCAGTTCCCACGAATATCCAACAACCTCGCACAGCCATTGAAGTGGAGTGGACCAACATTCCACAGGCCACAATTGACAATCTGATAGACTCCATGCGACGATGTGTTACACTGCATGAGGCAAATGGTGGTCACACCAGATACTGACCGGTTCTGGGTCCCCAGACCCCCAATAGCGCAAAAAACTGCACATTCCAGGGTGGCCTGTCTGAGGTACACCTGTGCACTACTCATGATATCAGATCAGCATCCTGATGTGGCACACCTGTGAGGTGGGATGGATTATCTCAATATAGCAGATGTGCCCACTACCACACATTTGGACTGATTTGTGACCACTGTTTGGGAGGGATGGTTATATTGTGTATCTGGAATGAATTTTAGGTCTCTACGTCCATCCCATGGGGAATGGGAGCAGTAACAAAGGTGTTGCGTTTATATTTTTGTTGAGTGTACATACATACATACATACATACATACACACATACACACATATATATATGTATATATATGTATATGTGTATATATATATATATATGTGTGTGTGTGTGTGTATATATATATATATAAACACCCAGCACGCCCCTGCGGGCGGTTTATCCTTCAAGCTCGGGTCCTCTACCAGAGGCCTGGGAGCTTGAGGGTCCTGCGCAGTATCTTAGCTGTTCCCAGGACTGCGCTCTTCTGGACAGAGATCTCCGATGTTGTTCCTGGGATCTGCTGGAGCCACTCGCCTAGCTTGGGAGTCACCGCACCTAGTGCTCCGATTACCACGGGGACCACCGTTACCTTCACCCTCCACATCCTCTCGAGCTCTTCTCTGAGCCCTTGGTATTTCTCCAGCTTCTCGTGTTCCTTCTTCCTGATATTGCTGTCATTCGGAACCGCTACATCGATCACTACGGCCATCTTCTTCTGTTTGTCTACCACCACTATGTCCGGTTGGTTAGCCATCACCATTTTGTCCGTCTGTATCTGGAAGTCCCACAGGATCTTAGCTCGGTCATTCTCCACCACCCTTGGGGGCATCTCCCATTTTGACCTCGGGACTTCCAGGTTATACTCGGCACAGATGTTCCTGTACACTATGCCGGCCACTTGGTTATGGCGTTCCATGTATGCCTTGCCTGCTAGCATCTTGCACCCTGCTGTTATGTGCTGGATTGTCTCTGGGGCATCTTTACACAGCCTGCACCTGGGGTCTTGCCTGGTGTGATAGACCCCAGCCTCTATGGATCTTGTGCTCAGAGCTTGTTCTTGTGCTGCCATGATTAGTGCCTCTGTGCTGTCTTTCAGTCCAGCTTTGTCCAGCCACTGGTAGGATTTCTGGATATCAGCCACCTCCTCTATCTGCCGGTGGTACATACCGTGCAGGGGCCTGTCCTTCCATGATGGTTCCTCGTCTCCCTCCTCTTTCTTGGGTTTCTGCTGCCTGAGGTATTCACTGAGCACTCGGTCAGTTGGGGCCATCTTCCTAATGTATTCTTGGATGTTCGTTGTCTCATCCTGGACTGTGGTGCTGACACTCACCAGTCCCCGGCCCCCTTCCTTCCGCTTAGCGTACAGCCTCAGGGTGCTGGATTTGGGGTGAAACCCTCCATGCATGGTAAGGAGCTTTCTTGTCTTTATGTCAGTGGCTTCTATCTCCTCCTTTGGCCAGCCTATTACCCCAGCAGGGTACCTGATCACGGGCAGGGCGTACGTGTTGATGGCCCGGATCTTGTTCTTAC
>NC_137937.1:11401250-11546250 GCF_963969265.1 Rhamphochromis sp. 'chilingali' | reverse complement strand
AATGCCAGAAAACACTGGGGCCAGCTCGTTTGCACAATGTCTGAGGGTGGCAGGAGACACGCCGTCTGGGCCGGGAGCTTTCCGAGCATTCAGGTTCTTAAACTGCTTCCTCACATCTGCTTCATGAATATGAAGAGTTGTGGTGGGAGGAGGTGGTGTGAAATCCTCTTTTGTGTGGGGTGAGGAGGGGGGTGTTGTAGGTGAACAGTTTGAAGGTGGTGATGGCTCTATGGAGGGGGGAGAGGTGGGGGAATTAGTGTCCAAAGTGCCTCTATTGTTGGGGCCGTTGGAGGTGTGAAGGCTGCCTGATGGCTCGTCAAAACGGCAGTAGAAGTCGTTAAGGGTGTTGGCTAAGAGCAAGTCATCAGTGGAGTGGGGGGGTTTTAGGCTTGTAGTTTGTGATATTCCTAAAACCTTTCCACACAGAGGCCGAGTCATTCTCTGAGATCTGCTGCTGCATCTTCTCAGAGTGCTGATGTTTAGCAATGTCCACTTCTTTAGTGAACCTGTACTTGGCCTCTCTGTAGCAGTCCCTGTCTCCGCTTCTGAACGCCTTTCTCTTTTCCAGCCACAGCTTTTTGAGTTTAGGAGTAAACCAGGGTTTGTCATTGTTATAACTCACCCTGGTGCGTGATGGCACAATGCTGTCCTCACAGAAGTGGATATAGGAGGTGACAGTGTCCGTAAACTCGTCCAAGCTGTTAGAAGCAGCCTTCATTGTGTCCCAGTCTGTAGACTCCAAACACGTGCGAAGCTCCTCCACAGCCTCGTTGCTCCACAGTTTTTTAGTCCTCACGACAGGTTTGGAGAGCTTCAGCCTCTGTCTGTACGCGGGGATTAGGTGGATCATGACGTGGTCAGAAAGTCCGAGTGAAGCGCGGGGCACCGCGCGATAGGCCCCGCTGATCGTGCTGTAACAGTGGTCTAATGTCCTCTCCTCTCTGGTCGGGCATTTAATATACTGCTTGTATTTGGGAAGCTCATTATGGAACGCCAGGACTGCCATAATGAATTAATTAAATACACCATTAAATAATTAATTAAATGTGGCAATAATTAATTAAAATTGGAATTAATTAATTAAATAAATAGTTATGACACATGTAATTAATTAATTATTGACACATTTAATTAATTATTTATGTATTTCACATTTTAATTAATTATTGACACATTTAATTAATTAATTATTGACACATTTAATTAATTATTTATGTATTTCACATTTTAATTAATTATTGACACATTTAATTAATTATTTAATGATATATTTATTTATTTCATTTTGGCAGTCCTGGCGCCTGGCTCTCATCATGAAATAATTTTATCTGTCAGCCTCACCCATCAAACTCAGGGGGCGGGGTTAACGCTGCCCATGCAGCTTCTCTAACATTTGATTGGTTGCCGTGCAAAGTAAGTCAAAACAGGTCGATCCTAGAAAATCGATTGCTTGTGTAGACTTGGGGCAGCCAGGTATCCCAGAATGCAGATCAAATCACAGGCAGCAATGGTGGTGGTGTAGTTTTAAAATACCCCGTTTTTCTGTCACCAGCTACACTTTTAACAGTGTTTTAGCCGCGAATGTCGCAACGTATGTCTGGTCAGGTTGTCAACATAGAACATGTTTGCAAAAGTGCTCAGATGTTTTCAGAGATTTCACTAGCTCTGCTAACAATTAGCATGCAGAGTGCACCGAGGGGGTACGTTAACCGGTTTGTTTACATATTCCACTCTCCGTGTTCCACATGTTGCATTCGCAGATTCTCATTTTCACCGAATGATCGTCTCTTTCCGCCTGGTCTTGTGTCTCTGTGCTTCTGTAACATAAAGAACGAGCTGACATTTTTCTCACGAAACCAGCGATCAGCTTAACAGACCCTCAGTTTACCTGCATGCATCCTCCTCCTCATCTGTCAGCTGTTTAACACCTGCTGCTAATTCAAGAAACACGCCTACGTTACCTGGTGATAGTCACAGTTTAACTGGGCAGCCGGTGCTCGATATAAAGCAATGTCAGCGCATTTTTCTGCACAAGATAAGTAAATATAGTGTTTTCCCCGAGCGCAGAGCTGCTGGAGCTTGTTTCCTTACAGAGCACTTTATAGGCGAAGCAGCTTCATCAGCGGCTGATGTCCAATCACCGGCACACAGCTTTGAAACCTCAGCTGAGTTTTAGCTCTCAGTGGTTAAACGCTGGACTTCATTCACTCAGGTTCTGTCTGTCGGGTCACGTTTACTTCGCTGTTTTATTTACAACTGAGCAAATCGGTTTGGCTGAGGTTAAAGTTACGTTTCATAACTGCATAGTTTCACAGACGTTTAATGGTTCACTGGCACATGTGTTAGACTGAACTATCATCTAAATATCATCTGTTTTTTAATAGTTATTCAACTGTATTCTAAGCACCAGCTGTCTGTTAGAATGTGATTTTTTTTTTTCTCTCTCTGTTGGCAGACGTATAAAAATGCGCAGGAAAATCTGACGTGCATGGCAAACCTCAGCGACGATATTTAGGGAGGAATAAACACACATCAAACATAAATGAACCATTTGTCTGTCTCCATAATTGAGAGCATTTTCTCTTCTTATGTCAACACTCTCTCTCTCTCTCTCTCTCTCTTTTTTTTTTGGCTTTTTCGGTCATGTTATGTTTACCTGTCAAAGGCTTGTTACAAACTATGAAACACATCGTGCAGACTTCTGGATGTTAGAAGAAAACTAATAATGCTCATGAAGGAGACTAAAGGCAGGAAGGTGTCCTTTAAAACTAAACATGTTAATAGGACCTCCCTATTTATATCATAGTTTATGATATAGCACGTGTATTTCAGTAATAGCCTGCTGAGGCCACTATACGTGCTGGCCTCATATCAAATGTGAAGGCAGACTGAGTCTATGTTTGACGTTTTTTATATCTAATCTTCCTTTTCAAACATTTAAACAGCAGCGAGTCTGCAGCTGAGGGAATACAAATTCAAATTGTCGGAACAGGTTTGCTCGTTTCTTGGATTCATTTGGTGATTTGTTAAATGTATAACTGTTATTCTAATCTGCTGCTGAGTCTCTTACACTTTTCTTTATGCTGTATATTTTCACGTCTCTGGAATAGTTGGCAGTTAGATAGTCAGCTGGGAAACTTTGTGTTAACTCATGGAGCTGAGGATATCGTGGATATGCTGACCTCGCTGCGTGGTGTACAGAGCGAGGTCAGCATGATTAATATTCACAATAAAAATATTAGCCGAACATCATGAAGTCTGTATGTGTTTCATAGTGTCGAACAACCTTTGTACAGTTAAAGCCAGCAGTTACTACATGACGGAAACACCAACGTTATCTCTTTTATGTGTTTATACACAGGTCACGCTGATTACTGAACAAAAACCCAAAGATCAGATGTTAAACAGATTTATTTGCTCTCTCTCCTCCTTAAACATGTTTTTAATGTTAGTTATAATTCAGAATTGGCGACTGAAACACGTAGGACACATAAGAACATCAGGAAATAAAACACCGATAAATATAACCTCAGTAAAAGAAGTCAGCGGGGGTTACTACAGCTGTGTACCGGGGCCTGCGCTTTGTCAGTGGGATTGCTTGCGAGGCGAGCGGGTCTATCCCACGCTTTGCCGTGAGACTGGGCAGACATCTCCGAAATCATCGAAACACTTTTGCAAAGAGGCTGTATCTTGACAAACCGACCAGACACATGAAGATTAAACCACTACATTCTCGGCTAAAAAAATATTAAAACGGTATTTGGTAACACACAAACAGGGTTTTTCAAAGCTCAGTTCTGTTAGCTTCCACATGCCGGTTGTTGTGTGCTAGAAACAATGGCCACCAGGCCAAAGCAATGGTTTTGACTCGATCAGCGTTAACCCCGCCCCCTGAGTTTGATGGGTGAGGCTGACAGATAAAATTATTTCATGATGAGAGCCAGGGGCCAGGACTGCCAAAATGAAATAAATAAATATATCATTAAATAATTAATTAAATGTGTCAATAATTAATTAAATGTGTCAATAATTAATTAAAATGTGAAATACATAAATAATTAATTAAATGTGTCAATAATTAATTAATTAAATGTGTCAATAATTAATTAAAATGTGAAATACATAAATAATTAATTAAATGTGTCAATAATTAATTAATTACATGTGTCATAACTATTTATTTAATTAATTAATTCCAATTTTAATTAATTATTGCCACATTTAATTAATTATTTAATGGTGTATTTAATTAATTCATTATGGCAGTCCTGGCGTTCCATAGCTCATGGCTCAGATTGGCTTTGTTAAAGTCCCCAAGAGCAATGACATCGTCATAGTGACATATGACATCGTGGAAATACTGGCCTTTCTTTGTGCCCCCCCCCCCCATTAGAACTCTTTTTCTTTTTAGTATGCTATTGTGCTGAATGCTTACACATTGAAAAAAGGGGGAAAGAATCTGGTACAAAAAGTCCTGACCAGACCTGTTTACAAAAAAAAAATCTGGGCAGTTCACAGTTAAGTTAGGACTTGGATATTTTTTGAAAACAAAGACATTTTTTGACATATTGTATTGACCTCTACAAATTCTTCCTTTAAAAAAAGCATTAACCGAGACTGTGCAAGAAGCTTGTTGATTTCTAATAAAAGTGTCTGGTCACCACAAAAAGTGGAGATTAAATGTTTGTTTCTTACTTCATATTTTTATTTTTGGTATCTTCTGGAATACCTTTTTGAGATTCTTTATCTTAAAGTGGGTCTGGTTTTAGCCCCTCTTTCTTCAAGCCACCGTTTTTCTGTTTTGCCTCATACAAACAGAGGGTTTGAAGCAGCTTGGTGGGCTTAGCTAGTTGTGTCTTCCAGATTAAAAAAAAAAATTAAGGATATCAGCTACGTCTAACAGACTTTTATCAGTTGTGGGCGTTACTTGGAGACCTATTATTATTATTATTATTATTATTATTATTATTATTATTATTATTAGAACTAAGACACAGTGACATGCCTTGATGGAACTCTGTATCCAAAAAAGTGTTTTCCTCCTGAGGTCACAGTTCAGAAATTCACATACTCAAAATAGTAGCTTCTTTTTCACTTGCATGTCTTGCTGGAAGCCTTTCTTTCTGCTACCCCTGGGGATTAGTCAGCGCAAATGGCGACTTCAGTAAAGTCTTTGCGAGTGCTTGTCGAGATGTTTTAGAGCACTGTTGCCGAGGGTAGAGGTATGTCATGTCTGATGCTTACATCTTACACCTGTCACTGTCATTTTAGGAAGAGAATGTCTGCCTACACTGGGCCGCTCTATCAGGCTGCGATGACATTGCCCAGGCTCTGCTAGAGGCTCGATGCGACCTAAATGCTGTGAATGTTCATGGTGATACACCACTTCATGTCGCTGCCAGAGAGAACCACCTGGAGTGCATATTGTGAGTGTGAAGTCTGAGAGGTCACAGAGGTCACTCAGTTTCTTCACATCAGATGATGATGCTGATTTTGAGGAAACTTTTTTTTTTGGGGTTTATGTCTGTAATGAGAGAAGAGAGTATTATTGGAAACAAACAAATACAGCTATTCAGCTATTTAGTCACTGCATTTCTTGTATTTGTTTGCTTCCTGGTTTCAACCACAAACAGATTATTTAAACATTTTGTTCCTTATACATAGTGTTCAAATGTTTTCTCTGCAGCTGTAGAAAGCCTTATCTATAAAATGCAGTCTGCTTCTCCTGAAAGTGTATTAATATGCAAGAGTTCTAGAACAAATAGTACGTGGGTTTGCATTCTGGGAAATCAGCGCTCAACTGATAAAACCAAATGAAGCCGTTAATTTCTGAGGCAAACTGATATTAATCAGATGGTTTGATACCTGGCTCCTCCAGTGCACGTGTCCTTGTGTCCTTGCTCAAGGTACAGAGTTGCATATGTCCATCAAGTGTGTGGGCGAATGTTAGAAAGTGCTTAGGCACAGATAAAAATGCTCTATAGCTGTGTGTGTAATTAGGTAAATGAGATTTAGAAACCATTTTGACTGCTCAAATTGAGCAGCGACAGTGCATACCAGTCTATCTCAGTGCTTGTCACCTTCACTCTGTTTTTTTTAGATGACCATAAGTCTTAACTTAAACATTTTCCACGCGCAGGTTGTTTCTGTCTCGTGGAGCTGATGTCAGTCAAAGGAACAGGGATGGAGAAACAGCTCTGGACTGCTGTGCTTCCGGTTCCAAAGTGTGGACAGCCCTTAATACCAACAAGAAGCTGACTGATGCCAGGAGAGGAAGGGAAGGCCGTGGAGAGAGAGTGCTCAGCAGGTAGTGCTGCACTTTGTCCTGTTCTTTTGTTGGCTGATGAATTTCTGCTTTCTCAAAATCTGCCATTCCTCAAAAAGGAAAACTAAAAACTTGTAGACTTTTTTTGTTTCTTTGTTTTGTTTTTGTTTTCCTTTTCTGTCTGTTAGGGACATTTCTCGGGGGTATGAGGCAGTGCCTATCACCTGTGTTAATGCTGTGGACAGTGAGCCATTGCCTGAAAACTTTAAATATATACCAGACAGCTGTGTCACCTCCCCGCTGAACATAGACAAAGATATCACTCACTTACAGGTAAGTGAGTGATGACAGGTAAGGTGTAAATTACACATTTATTGCAGCAGTCCAGAGAAGGCACTAGTGCTCTGAAGAAGTTTGCAGTCATTATGCAGAAAATGACTAGCATTGTAAGAGAATAGGTACATGGCCAGCTTCTAACGGCTCACTGATTGTGTCACTCAGCACTGCACCTGCACAGATGACTGCTCATCTAGCACCTGCATATGTGGCCAGCTCAGCTTGCGTTGTTGGTATGACAGTGTAAGTAGAACCTGTGTACCTACTGAAATGATTTCACGTGACACCCACATTTCCTCATTTTAAATAAGAATGTGTTCTTAACGACTTGTTTAATAAAGCTTACATTTGCCCCCTTCACTGCTGGGGTCTAAACTGGTTTTACATTACAGTACGGCCTGGCCCACTTATATTTTGTTTATCTCTTCAATGTAATGTTTCTTCACGTTCTGTTGACTAAAATTACCAACAGATGCTCTGAAGAGAATCTGTTTTTATTCCCAATGACTATTTATCTCATGGTGTATGTGATTGCAGGAGGGTCGACTACCAATGGACTTCTGCCAGCGGGAGCCCCCGGTGCTGTTTGAATGTAACCATGCATGTTCCTGCTGGAGGACCTGCAGGAACCGTGTGGTCCAGAATGGACTAAGGTAAAGTGCTGCTGTTTGGTAATCTACTTTTAAAGCTGTGAAGAAAGTGAGCCTCATAACAAAGATCAGCTTAAAGGATCCGCTTTGATCACATGGATGAGTTTTTGCAAAGATGCTCAATGATAAATTCTGTCAATGGGTCCTGAATAGCATTGGGAATCGAGAACTTAAGGTTATGTATATAACCCCGGTTCTCTGAGTAGCATGAGTGAGTGTCTCACTATGGGGAACGCCTCCTGCGTGACCTCATCAGAAGCTCAAATACCATTACGCCAGCCCTTACAGGCTGGCTAGGTGACGCCCATGTCAGGAGGGGCCAGTGCCTCCCTATATAATAGGCTGACATAGCGTCAGATGTCATTCAAAACAAGCCCACCTCTTCCTCGCTTCCATAGCAAGGAGGGCGGTCTGGTGAGACACTCACTCATGCTACTCAGAGAACCGGGGTTATATACATAACCTTAAGTTCTCTTTCATAGCATTCGTTTCGTGTCTCACTATGGGAGAAATACTGACTCCCGGATTGCCAGACATGCCTGTTAAGAAGACAACTGTCCCCAACAGCACTTCACAGGGGAGAGGCCCCCACCCGGGAAGAACCTGCACTGAGAACTGAATGTGCTAGGTTAGGTGCTGTCACATCTAACCTGTAAAACCTAGCAAATGTATGAGGTGAGGTCCAGCATGCAGCTGCACACACCTCCTGAATAGAAACTCCCCTAAAGAGAGCCCATGAGGTCGCCAGACCTCTAGTGGAATGCGCACGTAAGCCAGCAGGGGGCTGAAGGCCCCTGCTAGTATAGGCCAAGGCAATTGCCCCTACTATCCAATGGGAGAGGGGCTGTTTAGACACAGGCTTTCCCATATGTGGTTTAGCCCAGGACACAAACAGCTGGTCACTTTGTCTGACACTCTGGGTTCGGTCCATGTAAATGCGCAGAGCACGGACTGGACACAAGGTATGCAGCCACTGAGGAGAAAGGCGGTGGGCAAAAGGCCGGCAGTTCTATAGGGGAACATGTGCCGACAACCTTCGGGACAAAGGCAGGGTTGAGCCGCATACAGACCCTCGTATTATCCGAGGAGAACTGAATGCATGACTGATGCACTGAGAGAGCGTGTATCTCTCCCACACGTTTAGCAGAAGCTAAAGCAATTAAAAGAGCCGTCTTCAAGGACAGAAATTTCAACTCAACCTGTTCCAGGGGTTCGAATGGGCAACAGGAGAGCGCAGCCAATACTGTGGGAAGGTCCCACGATGGAGCCAATGGCCTAGACGTAGGCAATTTACGCCGTGCACCCTTCATGAAACGGCATATTAAGGGATGCTGGCCAACAGTCTTAACCTCAAAACCAATATGGCAGGCTGAAATTGCTGCCAAATACACCTTGATGGTGGAGAAGGCTTTACCCTTATCAATCAGGGCCTGAAGAAATGACAGAATCACAGCCACAGAGCACTGAAAAGGGATGGCCTGTGATTCTAAGCACCAGCTTTCAAACACACGCCACTTATGCTCATATAGCGTCCGAGTAGACGATGCTCTAGAACACTGAATAGTGTCGTTAACACTATGAGGGAGCCCCACCGTGTTCAGGTTAAACCACTCACGGGCCAAGCCCACAGAGCCAGCCTCTCTGGGTGGGGGTGGAATATTTCCCCCCGTGCCTGAGACAGGAGGTCTCTGCGTAGTGGTAACAGCCAAGGTGGGCCGCACAGCTGCTGAAAAATCTCCGCCAGCCAGTGTTTCCCTGGCCAGTGCGGGGCTATCAGGATCATATAGTGACTTCTCTCCCTCACTCTGGCCAGAGTTGGAGAAATGAGGGCCACTGGGGGAAAAGCATAGAGGAGGGTTCTCGGCCGCTCGCGAGCTAGAGCATCCACCCCGAGTGGAGCTCTCTGATCGTTCAGCGAGTAAAACAGGGGACACTGAGCATTCTCCCTGGATGCATAAACGTCCACAGTCGCCAGACCGAATTGCAGCCAGATCTGCTTCACCACCTCCGGGTGAAGCTTCCAGTCCCCATACAGCGGGTTGCCCCTGGAGAGAAGATCTGCTCCAAAGTTCAAGATCCCCGGCACGTGAGTTGCTCTCAGTGACAGCAGGTGAACACTTCTCCAGACTATCAGTCTGTGTGCCAGCGTGTGTAACTTGGGGGACCCCTGTATGAGAGCATTTGTGTGACAAGTCGCTCCCTGGCGGGTTGGGGCTGTCACCAGCCAATCGTCGATGTACGTGGCCACCCAAATGCCCTTTTTCCTGAGCTGCCTCGGTGCATTTCACAAACACCCTTGGGCTCAGTGAGAGACCAAAAGGCAGGACTACAAACTCGTATGCCATCCCCTGGAAAGCAAATCTCAGATACTTTCGGTGTGGGGGATATATGGGGATGTGGAAATAAGCATCCCTCAGGTCGATTGATGTGAACCAGTCGCCCGCTCGTACAAACCGTAGCAGCGAGGCGTGCGTCAACATCCTGAACTTGTATGTCCTCAAATGCCGGTTCAGGGCACGGAGATCCAGAATGGCTCTCATCCCCCTCCCCCCTTTCTTTGGCACAAGGAAATACCCTGAATAAAATCTGCTGTGCATTTCCTCGGGAGGGACAATTCTTATAGCTCCTTTGTCTCTCAAGGTGGAAATTTCCTCCAAGAGAAAACTGGCAGACTCGCCCGGAGCACGAGAGTAAACAATGTCTTTGAATTGTGGTGGAGCGACACTGAATTGCAACCTGTAGCCCTTTTTCAATGGCCTCAGCACCCATGCTGACTGAGTGCAGGTGGCCCAGCTCTTCATGTGGAGAGACAGAGCGCTCACTGGCCACTTCACCGAATATGGCGTTTTTGGCGCCCCCTTGTGGTCGCAGCGCGAAACATACGCTATTTCGGCGTCCCGTCACCTCTGTCACAGGCGAGCGAGTTGACGGGCTCATCTGTATCATCACAGCCGTGGAAACGCGAGTCTCCACGGGCTGCGTTATGGCAGACGGTGCTCCGTTTTTCAGCATGTTTGATTTTCTCATGTGTTTTGCAACACTCGACAGCGCCCTCGGCAAACTGCCTGGATGCGCGTGTCGGGGCTTTTTTAATACAGAATGCATGAGAGAAGTGCTCGTGAAACAACACTGCGAACTTTGGCTCTCTTTCCCTCTGGCGGGTCCGGTGACAGGAACGCCGGCCCGAGTCAAGCACTCTGTGTGGAACATGTCCCGTTGAACTTGCTCTGGAATGGAGCTGGGAGGCGGGAGGGTGGCCCATGAAGGGGGGAAACTGGGTTCGCTCCCGCCTAGAGGAGAGGCTGTCAGGCCGGCCGCTTCTTCCTCCTCACGATCGCGGCAGCGGGGGGAGGAGGAGGGGCCGCTTGAGGTCTGGCCTGGGGAGACTGCTTCCGAGTTCTTAGGGGCCCCGGCAGCCTGGGGGGCTGCTTGCGTCTTAGGCACTTTGGGAATCCTGAAAGCGGGGACCGGGCGAGACGCTGCCTGCGCGAATGACTGGCGCGGCGCTGCTGGGGTGGCGTGCTGGGCCCTCCTCGGCAGGCAGAGTTTCAGAGCCTCATCATCTCTCTTTTTCTCCTCACATCTCTTCTGCATGGATGTAACAGCCGCACCGAAGAGACCGTGAGGGACGACAGGGGTGTCGAGGAGTTCCTCTTTTTCCTTAGTCGTCAGGTTGGTGAGCCCGAGCCAGCGTGCTCGCTCCTGAAGAACCATGAGGCCCATGGCTCTCCCAGTAGCCTGTATGGCTACCTTGTGGAGGCGGAGGACGTGGTCAGTTATAACGCAGATTTCTTCCCACACTGTGGTATCTGTGTTAGCTGTCATGTCCTCTTCTAGCTCAGCTTGGTAAGCCATTAGCATAGAAGAGGCATTGTGGGCTCTTACTGACAGAGCCGCTGCCTTGTAGCACTTATCTGTAAGGCTAGACTGGAAGCGGTCTGTTTTGGAGGGGAGAGATGGGGCCGATGAGGACAGAGACGTCTTCGGGTGAAGATGGCTCGCCACCAACGGCTCCACTTGTGGCATCCGGCGGAGGCCGATAGACTCCATCCCCTCACAATCCAGCAGGGAGCTCCCCACGATGGGGTGTTTCTCGCTGCAAGGTTTTGCTTTCCACGTCACCGCTATCTCATCGAGTAGCTCAGGGAAAACAGGCAACACATGCTTCCCCGTCTTTTTCGCCTTCTGCAATTTCTTACCGTCAAAACGAGACTTTACAACCTCTGTTTGTATGGCGGGCCACGGGATGTTGAGCCTAGCGGCTGCGCGCTTGCACATGTCCTGCATGTCGAGATCCAGGGGGGACGGCGGTGTCGGTTTTTCAACCTCGCCAGTAGCCGAGGGCTTTGCAGCCCAGCTGATGCTAGCCAAGGAGGTGGAATCTTCCTCCTCGCCGTCGTCAGACAGCAGGAGCTCAGAGTCAGCCGACTCATCTCCGTCCTCGTTAGCATCTCCTCCCCAGGTGACTCCAGCATCGCGGAAAAACACACGATCTCCGTGTGCCTCCAGCCACGGGAAAGCGGTCGCGATGGGCTGAGGGTCTGCCTCTGCCCAGCTCGGCCCTGGCGTTGCGGCCAAATCATCGGGCATCTCAGTTTCTCCTTGCGCCGCAGCAGCCTCACACAGCAAAGGGTCGCCGCCCGACAGGTTAGCCTGGCGAGCTAGCCTGCGGCGGAGTAGTTTGCGTGGGAAAGCCGCGCAGTGGATACAGTCGTGTGCAGGTGTCAGGGCAGCCTGAGCGTGAGATAAGCCCAGGCATGCCGCACACACGGGGTGTGTATCCCAGGCAGAAATCTTCTTGCCGCAAGGACAAAGTTTTGCAACTTCGTTGGCCGTTGTAGCCATGGTTAGCTAGAGGGTTGCGCACGTTAGCGAGACTGACACTGAGTGCGGAGAATATTGCTATTCCTCGCTAACGTGGGTTGAAAAGTGTTGCTACTTTTCTACAGGTATTGCTACCTAATGTGTAAAACCGCTAGCGTCGAAGGGTATCGCTACCTGATGGTGAAGCTAGGGGTACCTTTATTAGCAAAGTGTTGCTACTTCGCTTTCGGAAAGTATTGCTACTTCCCTGGGTGAAAGTATTGCTACTTGGCACCAGCACTAGTCAGTCAAAGTCAAAGTCAACTTTATTGTCAATTCTGCCACATGTACAGGACATACAGAGAATAGAAACTTCGTTACTCTCAATCCCTAGATAAAATAGAAAATGAACATTTAAATATAAGAGTGATTAAAAATGCAAGTAAAATATTTTAAAGTAAAAAAAATTAAATAATATAATACAATTTTACATATAACAAGAAAGCTATACAATATAAGGGTAAATGACATTGAGTGCAAACCAGGCAGAGTAGTGCAAATAGGCAAATAGTGCAAATGGAGATTTGGTAATGTACGGTAAGAGATAGTGTAACACAAAGTCTTATGAGGTAATGGCAGTCCAATGCTCCACAAAGTGACTGGTAACTGGTGCAGGCCAGTGAGTGAGTCAGAGTGTGTGTGTGTGTGTGTGTGTGTGTGTGTGTGTGTGTGTGTGTGTGTGTGTGTGTGTGTGTGACAGAGTTCAGTGAGACCGTGGAGGAGAGAGAGGAGAGGGGGCAGAATCGGGAGGGAGTTAAGCTTCCTGACAGCCTGATGGATGAAGCTGTCCTTCAGCCTGCTGGTCCTGGCCTGGAGACTCCGCAGTCTCCTCCCCGACGGCAGCAGCTTGAAGAAGCTTTGCATTGGGTGCGTGGGATCAGCCGCTATGCAAAGGGCTTTTTTAGTGAGACGGGTGCTGTAAATGTCCTGGAGGGAGGGGAGAGAGACACCAATGATCCTCTCTGCAGCTCTCACTATGCGTTGGAGGGTTCTATGACAGGACGCATTGCAGGCTCCAAACCACACAGTGATGCAGCTCGACAGGATGCTTTCGATGGTGCCTCTGTAGAAAGTGTGCATGATGGGGGCTGGTGCTCCTGCTCTTCTTAGTTTGCGGAGAAAGAAGAGACGCTGCTGTGATTTCTTGGCCAGTGCTGTGGTGTTGTACGTCCAGGAGAGATCCTCTGTGATGTGCACACCCAAGAACTTGGTGCTGCTCACTCTCTCCACAGACGCTCCGTCAATGGTCAGAGGAGCATGTTGGGTGTGCATTCTCCTGAAGTCCACAACAATCTCCTTTGTCTTCTCCACATTCAGAGAGAGATTGTTGTCAGCACACCACGTGGCCAGGCGTCTCACCTCACTTCTGTAGTCGGTCTCATCCCTGTTGCTAATGAGACCCACCACCGTTGTGTCGTCCGCAAACTTGATGAAGAGGTTGGAGCTGTATGATGGAGTGCAGTCATGGGTCAGCAGAGTGAAGAGGAGGGGGCTCAGCACACATCCCTGCGGGGCCCCCGTGTTTAAAATGATGGTGCTGGATGTGTTACTGCTGACCCGTGCTGTTTGAGGTCTTCCGGTGAGGAAATCCAACAGCCAGTTGCACAGTGAGGTGTTGAGCCCCAGCTGGACCAGTTTTTGAGTGAGCTGTTGGGGGATTATAGTGTTGAATGCTGAACTGAAATCTATGAACAGCATTCGAACATATGAGTCTTTTTTGTCCAGGTGTGTGAGTGCTGAGTGGAGTGCAGTGGAGATGGCATCATCGGTTGAGCGGTTGGGCCGATACGCAAACTGGAAGGGATCCAGGGAGGGGGGCAGGACAGTCTTGATGTGTTGCATGACTAGTCGTTCGAAGCACTTCATCAGGATGGGAGTAAGTGCAACAGGACGGTAGTCATTAAAGCAGGAGGGAGATGACTTTTTTGGAACCGGAATGATTGTGGTGGCTTTAAAACATGTGGGGACGACAGCCTGGATGAGTGATATGTTGAAGATGTCTGTGAAGACATCAGTGAGTTCCACTGCACAGTCTCTCAGTACACGACCAGGAATGTTGTCAGGACCCGGAGCTTTACGTGCATTGATCCTGCTGAGGGATCTCCTCACGCTGTCCGGGGACAGAGTCATCACCTGGTCACCAGGAGGGGGTGGGGTCTTCTGTGCAGTGGTGCTGTTTTGGACTTCAGAGCGAGCAAAGAAAGTGTTCAGCTCGTTCAGCAGGGGGATAGTGCTATCACAGGTCTGTGGTGGGGGCTTGTAATCTGTGATGGTCTGAATGCCCCGCCACAGGCTCTGTGAGTCTCTGCTGTCTTTGAAGTGATGCGATATTTTCCTGGAGTACTGTCTCTTAGCCTCTCTGATGCCACGGGAAAGGTTGGCCCTAGCTGTCCTCAGGCTTGCCTCGTCTCCATCTCTGAAGGCAACATTCCGAGCTTTCAGCAGCCTGTAGACCTCTCCTGTCATCCATGGTTTTTGATTGGCCCGGACAGTTATGGTTTTCGTGACTGTTACATCCTCAATACACTTGTTGATGTAGGCAGTAACAGTCTCTGCGTACTCCTGGAGGTCAGTGGTGTTGTTATAGGTGGCACCCTGCTTAAACATGTTCCAGTCTGTGGTGTTGAAGCAGTCCTGTAAAGCCTCTGAAGACCCTTCTGGCCACACTTTTATCTGCTTACGAACCGGTTTGGTGACTTTAACGAGCGGTCTGTAGGCAGGCATTAGCATGACAGTGATATGGTCTGAGGCGCCGAGGTGGGGGAGGGGAAAAGCTTTGTAAGCTCCTCTCTCGGTGGTGTAAACAAAGTCCAGTGTGTTATTTCCCCTTGTTGGAAAGTCAATGTGTTGTTGTATTTTTGGAAACACGCACTTTAAGTCTGCATGATTGAAATCCCCAGCCAGGATGAGAAAAGCATCAGGATGGGCTGTCTGCTGCTCACTGATGTGCTGGTACAGTTCATTCAGTGCCTCATTCCTGTTGTTGACATTGGAGGAGGGAGGAATGTACACAGCGCACAGTAGTATGGCTGTATATTCCCTCGGTAGATAGAATGGCCGGCACTTAATGACCATTAACTCCAGCACTGGTGAGCAGTGTTTGCAGACCGCAACAGCATCGCGACACCAGGCATCATTGATGTAAACACAAAGTCCTCCCCCGCGGGTCTTACCTCCCGCGACGATGACTCTGTCAGCACGGTAGCATGTTAGCTGGTCGAGCTGAATGGCGCGGTCCGGGACACTGTCGCTGAGCCATGTTTCCGTGAACACAAAAGCACAGCAGTCCTTTACATTCCTTTGAGATGAACGTAGCAGTCGGATGTCGTCCAGTTTATTTTCTAGCGAGCGTACGTTGGCCAGAACGATAGAGGGGATGGCGGGTTTGTGTGGGCTAGCCGCTAGCCTAGCTCGGATGCCACCGCGCTTACCCCTCTTCTGCTTCCTCTCACACCGCTTGAGGCGCATCCATTGTGGGCGAAGTGCGGGAGTGGGGGTCGGTGATTTAGGTGTCCACAGAGTTTAACTTAAAAAGTTTGTTTCTGCCGATGTCGAGAAGAAGTGTTCGGGCATATCCTCGCTTGCACACAGATAGACGCGACAAAGTCTTACAAAAACACTGCAACTTACAGGACGAAAAACACGAAAAAGTAGTTTGTTTGGGAGAGAGAGAAGCCGCTGCGTGTGCACGCGCCGCCATCTTGGAAGTAGAAAGTAGAAGTAGAAAGCTACAGAACAGTATTGCTACTGCTTGTATGCTAGTGGACAACTGAAAGGCTGGGAACAAAGCGCCCGGCGACCGAGTTGTTCACTCGAATCTGTGGACAGTTTAGCTTTAGCACCCAATAGCACAGCTGTCTACAGGCTTCTGTGAGAAGCGAGAAGAGGTTTTTGAATGACATCTGACGCTATGTCAGCCTATTATATAGGGAGGCACTGGCCCCTCCTGACATGGGCGTCACCTAGCCAGCCTGTAAGGGCTGGCGTAATGGTATTTGAGCTTCTGATGAGGTCACGCAGGAGGCGTTCCCCATAGTGAGACACGAAACGAATGCTATGAAAGAGAACCAGTTCTTGTAGAAAACCAGTTCCCAGTAGACCAGTTTCTTAGAATTGTTAGTCTGCCTGCCTGTTGATCGCTTATCTTCAGGGTGCTGTAGTTAGCACTGTCACCTTACAGGAGGGAGGCTCTGAGCTTAAGCCTGCTTGTGACATTTCTTTGTGGTGCTTAGAGGTTCTCCCTACATGGGTTTTCTCCTGGTACTCCAGCAGATTGCTGTGCTTTTTCTGCCTAAGTGCTTTCTAGCTAGCACCCACATCAGAGAGTGACTTATTTTGCCCAAGGACTGGAACAGCAAAAGGATCAAACCACCAACCTGCCAATTAGTAGATGACATGCAGGCACCCCATTTAGAGCAATTTTTTCCTACTTCTTTATTTAGCACTTGCACTTTCTTTTTAAAGATTTAATGGGGCTCCTATTGTTACAGAGAACATACTCTGAATAGCTGTTTCTGCAGTTAGAATGAAGGATACGCATTTTTGAGAGAGATATTTTCAGCAATTAGGTAAAATGTGTTTTTCAGGCCCAAGACTAAAAATTAAGTGTCACTTTTACCTGTACCAGTTTACATACTCTTCAGAAATCCTTGCTCATTAGCTCAAAACTTGCTTTATGTTTGTGTTTCCTTGGAGAGTGCCTCTTGTTACTGCCTTGATTGAGGTTTCGTGCAAGTTCGGGTGATAATAAACTGCATCACATCAATCATGCCAGCTAGATGTGTATGCTGTGCGACCCATTAGGTGACAACCTACGTGCCCGATACATTGCTGGCAGGCAGTGTTATCCTTGGCCAGAAAAGGGAGAACTCAGCTTGATGTGGAAGGAAAAGGACTCACTTTCTAAGATGTTTTCTGTCTTAATGTTCCTCTAAAGCACATGTGTCAAAATCAAGGCCCGCGGGCCACATCCGCCCCGGCGTACATTTATATCCGGCCGCGAGATCATTTTATATAGATGTATTATTATTGTTATGCATGGCCCGGCATATGAGCCGCTAATAATATACAAACTACAGATACCATAATGCAGTGCTGCAGCCTCCTTGCGGAACGCTAGGCTAACTGGGAACATTCCCGTCAGTGAAGTCAAACTTCTGTTATTGCGAAGGTAGGTGCTCACAATAGTGGAGAGAAAAGTTGATTCTGAAAGCAGAGCCTTTCAGCGCCAGTGGGTGACTGAATATATGTTTACAGACATTGCTGGTAAACCCGTGTGTGTTATTAGTGGAGCTAATGTGGCTGTAATTAAGGAATTTAATTTAAGACGGCACTACGAGACAAAACGTCAGGATAAGCTGAAAAACCTAAATGCAGATGAGAAACTACAGAAAGTAGAAGAGCTAAAGAAGAGTCTGACATTTCAGCAGACTTTTTTCACCGGAGCAAAATCACAAAGTGAAGCTGTTGTGAAAGCAAGTTTTACTGTAGCAGAGGAGACAGCCAAATCAGGCCGGTACCACTCTGAAGAGCTGCATGATGAAGGCGTGCGACGTCTTGTGTCCAGACAAAACGCAGATTTTGGCAAATGTGAGCCTGAGCAGAAATACGATTGCTGATCGGTAGGGATGGGTATTGATTTTTTTTTTTTGTTTGTTTTTTTTTGCCTGCCCCGTTTGGCTCTTTTGCCATCAGAATTGTTGTCTAAAGGCAAAGAAAGATGCCCAACGGATTTACTTTACCAAATTGACCATCCCAGCCTTGCCATAATGGTCCATTTGATTCACCTTTTATTGTTTATTTTATTTTCACTTACTGACTATGGGACAGACTTGACTGGGGGAAAGAAGGGGAGAAAGAAAGAGGGAAAGAGAAACAGCTGAGAAGAGGGACGGGGGAGAAGGGCAAAAACCAAAAACCAACAGAATGAGCAGAAAAAGAAAAAAAAGAAGAAAAAAAGAAAAAAAATGCATATATCAATCACCTGGGTCACCTGCTGAGAAAGAAAAAAGAAAACAAGCAGAAGAGAACAAGAGTGATAGAATAAAAAACATCACAATGATATATGGGAATATGACAGTAAATACTAAATATTAAACATTATTGTGCAGCACATAAGATCAACAGAACACAGTGTGCTTTGAGGTAGGAGCCAAAAAGGGTGTAGTTTGTGGGTGTGATCACCCGTGTGTACACCTGTGAGCATGGACGCGCTTGTTTTTTGTTTTTTTAAAAGGTTCCTTCATGTAATGATCTGCTAGAGGGTGTGGGGGGGCCACAGCCCCGTCCTCCAGGGCATGAAGCAGGTATGGAGGAGATCAAAACTCCAGACATCCAGAGGCCCCCAGAACACAAGAGACCAAGGAAGACCAACAGAGGGGCAGCCGCGCCACTGTCCCAGAAAGAGCTGAGGAGAGTCCCAGATGAGGGCTCACTCAGCAGCCGCGGAGCAGAAACCAGGGGGAGTTGCAGTGACGCGCCCGTGAGCTCCGCCGGCAGCCAGCCGTGCCTGAGTGACCGAGCCCCAGGCCGAGAGGCCGGGGGCACCCCACCTCCGAAGTGGCCCGAGCAAGCCCCAGGCTCCAGGCCCCGATAAGCGGCTGCCAAGGAGTGAGCCGGTGTGTACCTGGACGCCCACCCCCGGACACAAAGAACCACCAACGCACCGATGGCTGAGGGAGTCCGCCACTGGCAGGGGAAGTGGTGGTAGGGGGAGATAGGCCTCCATACCTTGGAGGGCCTAAGATGTCCCCAGAGAGGTGGCGCCTGACACCCAACCTGACATATAGACACAGAAATACAGGCACACACATATACAAACATCCATTCCCACCCTCATGCTCTCATATACACTTACTCCACACTCAACCAACGTGGAGACAGACATAAAGAGACGCTGTACACACGATCACACTCCCCAAGCGTACTCTAAGCCCCGGGTCTAGGTACCCTTGCCCCTGGAGGGGGGGGAACTGCCCCCAGACCCAGGTGGTGTTACCCTTTTCCCTGCGGTGGGGGGAGGCAGACCGCCCCGACTCCGCAGCAGCAGGGAGGCCCCACACTCCAGACCGCAGTCGGACGGCCAACTCCTCCTCCTAGCCCCCCCGCTCCAGCAGGTCGCAGAGAATGGGGGTGAGAGAAGACTCCAAACCTCCCTCCACCCGCTCATTGTAGTGTTGATGCATGTGTGTTCTAAGGTGCATTTAAAACCCAGGAGGGCATGGTGCTACCTGCCAGATAGCAGCAGGTAAGCGCATGGTCCCTCCTGCTGGCCCTCAATGTCTACGTGTATTTAACATTGAGAGGTGGGCAATGACGCCAGGGGTGGGGTGTACACCCTGATGGTACTTTGGATTCCGTATATCGTGCCCACCCCCAAGATCCTATATGTATGTGTAATGAGAGTGTGAGTAATGTGAATGTCTAAGTTGTGGGATAAAATTGAGGCAGAGGCAGCCAAAAGGGGAAAGAGGGGGGGGGGGTGGCCTCCTCTGCACCCTGGTGACATACCCCTACTCCAAGGTCCTGCATGTGTGGGTGGTTGTGGTGGAGCGGGAAGAGGGAGGCAGCTGGAGATGGGGAGGGGCAAGTGACCCCTCCCTGGGGCCAGCTCCCCCGCTGACCCCATTAGGCACCCCCATACCCCGCGACCCACCAGGGAAAGAGGGCCCAGGCCTATCCAGACCGGGGCCCAGCGCAGCAGCGCCTCCCGGCCCCACAGAGCCCAGGACAGTCTACCCAACCCCACCACAGAGAAAACTGCACCCACCCCACCATCCACTCTTCTTCCAGACTACATAAGACAATAAACACCCAGGCTGAGATCTTCCTCCACCTCTCCTGTATCTCCCCCTCCTGTAGAGAGAGCCCCTGAGGAGAGGAAAGCTCCTGCAAGATGTGACAATCTTCCCCACCAGTTGAAGAGCCCCCCAGGTGGCTCGATGCACCGGCGGCACCCTGCTCCAGGGCTGGGCCCTCATGCACCCACCCACCCACAACCCCGGCAACACACCAACCAGGACCCAAGCCCCCGAGGCCCGGCCCGGGCCCCAGCCCAGAGATGGGATGGGTATTGATAAGATTTTAACGATTCCGATTCCATTTTCGATTCTGTTTAACGATTTGATTCTTTATCGATTCTCTTATCGATTCTTATTTTTAAAAAAGGAGAACACTAAGGTCGATTAGCTTAGAACTTTGTTTTTTATCTTCTCTTTGAACAAGATAGAAATTTAGGAGTAACATGGCCTTACAAACCCAACAGTGAGATCTTAAGAGATCCAGCCTACGGCTCTTCAATGGGGTGTCACAGGGTCCCCAGGAAAAAAAATGTAAATGTAAAATAATAAAATAAATATTCTCCTGTAGCAATAACAAAGTGTAACATAAATTATTCTGTAGCAATTACACAAGAATATCCAGTAATGTCCCTGCCTACAATTAAACATATTCACTTACCAAAGTGAAATCGGGGCATCTGCTGTGGCAAATGGGTGCAAGCCTTTGACCACAAACTCAGTCACTGCTCGGTGACATTCGTCTATCCTGGCCTGAAAGGAGACGCTACCGGTAGACTGCAGTGAGAACTGCCAGCATATGAGACAGCCAGACTCTGTCTGTCTCTCTCGTCATGGTCACCTAAATGCACAGTAATGGCAGGTTTTGTAATAAGGCAGATCGCGCTAACATAATATGCACTGTTAGTTGATTATTTACCTGCCGCATTAACGGGAGAGGACGTGCAAGCGTTACCGCTGCTGCTCGGTTGAGATTCACGAGTCCGGAGCGGAATTAAAAACACGACATTCATTTAAGGTTATCACGTGTTTTGTGAGCAAATGCTTTTGCATATTCGTAGTGTTTCCTCCCTTAAATGAAATATCTACTTTGAAAGTATTGCAAGTTGCCCTGTTGTCATCCGTTCTCGTAAAGTATAACCAAGCTTTTGAGCATTTGAGCCGCTGGCGCCGTGTTTCCTGCCAGGTAAATGACGCTCCGCAACGTGGTGACGTCATTCGGGGCGACTGGAATCGATAAGGGAATCGTTTGCAAAAATGGCAAACGATTCCAAGGAATTGAAACAGTGGGAACCGGTTCTCAACAAGAACCGGGTTTCGATACCCATCCCTACTGATCGGGTTGGTGAGATGGCCACTGATTTAAGAACACAGTTGTGTGAAAGAAGCAAAAACTTTATTGCATACTCTCTTGCTGTGGATGAAAATATAGACATGATGCACATTGCACAGCTGGCCATCTTCATCTGTGGAGTGGAAATATTGAACATTAAGTCGATGCACGGGACAATGACAGGAAAAGACATTTTTGAAAATGTATGTCAAAGTGTAACCAACATGAAACTGCCCTGGGACAAACTTGTTGGACTTGCAACAGATGGAGCGCTGGTGTTGTGCGGTGAAAAAAGCGGACTAGTCAGCAGGATGCGAGTAAAGATGCAGGAGGAGAACTGTACCGGTGAGCTAACAGCATATCACGGCATCATACAGCAGGAAACGCTGTGTGGTAAAGTCCTAAAAATGGAGCATGTAATGACCACTGTAACGCAAACCGTGAATTTTATCGGAGCTAAAAGTTTAAATCCCCGTCAATTTCAGTCTTTTATGTGGGAAATAGATTCAGAGTTTGCCGACATTCCTTATCATACAGAGGTCCGTTGGCTGAGTTGGGATAAAAATTCTCAATAGTTTTTGAGCTCAGCAAGGAAATCTGTCAGTTCATGGACATGGCATGCATGATGCGGTGAAGGCATTTTAAGTGAAGCTGTCAAAAATGCACCAGTGCAACCTGCCTCACTTTCCCCGTTGCCGGGTAATGTTGAACCGAGTCAGCGGACTTTGCTGAACTGCAAAGACACACACACACACACACACACACACACACACACACACACACACACACACACACACACATATATATATATATATATATATATATATATATATATATATATATGTATATGTATATGTATATATATATATATATGTATATATTAGGGGTGCAACGATATTCGTATCGATATTGAACCGTTCGATACAGTGCTTTCGGTTCGGTACGCATATGTATCGAACAATACAACATTTGTAATTTATTTTATCAATTTTCCTTCTGACGATGCTGTCTGTGTTGAGCGCTCAGTGAATCTGCATTCGACTACTCCGCCTAGGCTCGACAGTGCAGCCTAGGCGGAGTAGTCGAATGCAGATTCACTGAGCGCTCAACACAGACAGCATAGTCAGAAGGAAGAGCGCAGGGCAAGCTAGCGAGACAGAAGTTAAGCTCTCCTTGTAACAGGCAAATTGAACCTCATTCAGATCTGGCGTTTGGAATTATTTTGGTTTTCATGTGACGTATGACCCTGAAGGTAAGCGAGTCATGGACTAAAGTAAAACAGTATGTTGGATGTGCCATGCAATGCTCAATTACATTGGTGTGAACTAGTGTGTTAGCGCAGTTAGCTCGTTAACGTGTTGGCCGTCTAGCCCCATGCACGGAGCGATCGGCGGTAGCTCGTTAACGGAGATTTGCCGTGTTGTGGCGTTAAGGTCATTTCAACGAGATTAACCTGAAAGCACTAGTGGGAACACAACGAATATGACTGCACATTTCAAATTCAAATTCAAATTCAAATTTTATTTGTCACGTACACAGTCATACACAGTACGATATGTAGTGAAATGCTTGGACAACTGCTCGTGACCTAAAGAAAACAAAAAAGGAAAGGCTATGAATAAGATAGGAAATAAATATGAAAAATTAAAAAGGGTAAATTTAACTAGGAAGGAATAAAATATAAATTAAGGTTAAAAATGAAATAACTGTACAACACAAATTAGAATGAAGGGTAAATTTAACTGGGAAGAATAAGATAAAATATATAAATTAAAGTTGAAAATAAAATAACTGTACAACAAAATACACAATACACAATATAGAACTATATAAGAATGTATGAAGAAATCTAAATATAAATAAATATATACACAATAACAGCAGCTGTACAAGTATTAACTGGAAATGAAGAATATAGTGACCAGTGTTGTGCAAAAACAAAGTCCAGAAAGTCCAGTGTGTGTGTAAGAACCATATGTGTGGGTCAGTACTGTGTGGTGGTGTGATTGAGAGACCGTATCGCCTGCAGGAAGAAGCTCCTCCTCAGTCTCTCTGTGTTGGTCTTCAGGGAGCGGAATCGCTTTCCTGACCTCAACAGAGAGAACAGTCTGTTGTTGGGATGGCTGAGGTCCTTCACGATCTTCCTGGCCTTGGTCCAGCACCGCCTGCTGTAGATTGAGTGCAGGTCAGGGAGCTCGGAGCGGATGGTGCGCTCAGCTGACCGCACAACCCTCTGTAGAGCTCGTCTGTCCTGCATGGTGCTGTTCCCGAACCAGGTTAAGATGTTTCCCGCCAGGATGCTCTCTATGGTGCACGAGTAAAAGTTCCTGAGCACCTTGGAGGGCAGTTGGAAGTCTCTCAAGCGTCTGAGGTGGTAGAGACGCTGTCGGGCCTTTTTCACCACGGTGTTGATGTGACAGGACCATGACAGGTCCTGCGTGATGTGAACTCCGAGGTATTTGAAGCTGTCCACTCTCTCCACTGGGCACTCGTTGATGACGGGGGTCTGGTAGTTCCTCTCCTGCTTAGTGCTGAAGTCCACTATCAGCTCCTTTGTCTTACTGACGTTTAGAAGGAGGTTGTTCCTCTGGCACCAGTTCTCCAGATTCCTAATCTCCTTCACGTAGGCCGTCTCGTTGTTATCAGAGATCAGGCCCACCACGACGGTGTCGTCAGCAAACTTGATGATGGTGGTGGAGCTGGTAGTGGCCACACAGTCATATGTGTACAAAGAGTACAGCAGGGGGCTCAGAACACACCCCTGGGGGGCTCCAGTGCTGAGAGTGGTGGAGGCTGAGACATGTCCGCCCATCCTTACTGCCTGTGGTCTGCCAGTTAGGAAGTTGGAGATCCACTGACACATAGATGAGCTGAGTCCCAGATGCTCCAGCTTGGTGGTGAGTGTGGAGGGAATTATGGTATTAAATGCAGAGCTGTAGTCTATGAAGAGCATTTTAACATAATTCCCCCTTCTAGTGTCCAAGTGAGTGAGTGATGTGTGGAGGAGATGAGAGATGGCATCGTCTGTGGAACGATTTGGACGGTAAGCGAACTGTAGTGGGTCCAGTGTGTCTGGTAGTGAAGAAATGATGAAGTCTCTGACCAGGCGTTCAAAGCACTTCATCACTACTGAGGTGAGGGCTACAGGGCGATAGTCATTGAGAGAAGCAGGGTGGGGTTTCTTCGGGACAGGAACAATGATGGACTCTTTGAAGCATGTGGGGATCACCGACTGAGATAAAGAGATGTTGAATATCTCAGTGAACACAGGAGCTAGCTGGTATGCGCAGTCTCTTAGGATACGACCTGGGATGCCGTCTGGTCCTGCTGCTTTCCTGGTGTTCACTCTCTTGAAGGCTCTCCTTACTTCATGCTCGGAGATGACGAGCACGTTTCCGGTGCTGGCAGTATCTTCCTGTCTGCAGCCGTTAGCGCCGCTAACACTAGCATTGTTGGAGACCTTAGCTGCAGCCTCGAAGCGAGCATAGAAAGTGTTCAGCTCGTCTGCCAGAGTCACGGCCGCGTTCGTCATACCGGTTGTTGGTGCTTTATAGTCCGTTATTGTCCTTAGTCCCCGCCACAGGCTCCTAGAGTCACTCTGTTGGAGTTGTGACTCTAGTTTCCTCCCGTAGCGCTGCTTCGCCTCTTTCACCGCCCTCCGCACGTTATATGACGCGGCTTTGTACGGGTCCATGTCCCCCGTCATGAGTCCCGTGTTGTAGGCAGCGGTGCGGGATCTCAGAGCGTCGCGGATGGTTTTATCCACCCACGGCTTCTGGTTGGGAAACGTTGTGATAGTCTTTGTCTCCACGGTATCATCCGCTAGTTTCCCGATGAATCCCACAACCGCTTCCGTAAACACGTTGACGTCATCGTCGGAGCTGTTTCTGAACATGCCCCAGTCTGCGTCATCGAGTGCGTCCTGTAACGCGGCCACCGATTGATCCGTCCAGCGCGCGACCTTCCTCTGAACCGGAACTTCCTGTTTCAGCCTTTGTTTGTATTTTGGCATGAGGAAGATGGCGGCGTGATCAGATTTGCCAAACGGGGGGCGGGATTGTGCCTTGTAGCCGACATCATCCTAGTGCAAAGACAAAAACAACAAGCATGCTACTAACTTTAGCCGAGTCATTTAGACAGCTGTTAGCACGTGATTCTCCTTATGCTGCTGAGAATATAGCCCAGAAGAAGCGGATAGTATAGCTTTTATTTTGGAAAGAGCCATTTCTCTGTAATAAACTCTCTTTTCCAAAGATGAGTGATTCCTCAATCAGATACAGGGCTCGCAATATCGCTAGCCCGACGTCCCGGAGCTAGCGATTTTTTCAGTCGGGCTACCAAAATCTATCTCTTCCCTGCCCGTCGGGCTATTGTAGGAAAAATATATGTCAATGCTTTTGCATTCTTTCAGAAATGTAGCTGGGTAATTATGTCATTGGCATCGGTGAGCCACTGTCAATATGTGACATATTGAAGTCGCGTTTGAATTTGCGCTTGTTTTTTGCTTTCACTTTGCAATCGCGCGAACTGTGTATAGAGAGGGACAGCACTGATCTGTGAGTGATGATAATTTGTGCACCAATTCCTCTGACATCGTCTTATTAATCGTTAGCTTACTATGCAAACATGACAAGTGAAATCTCCCGCAGCAAGCTTAAACATGTGAGAGGTTGATCGCGCAGAGAATCGCTGAGCTTATGTGAGTGCGTGTGTAAAAGCATTTCAGTTCTGCTGAGCCAAATAAGACAGGTCAGGGTGAAGAAGTGACAGCCAAAGAAAAGCTTACCACAAAACGGAGAAGTTATGACAAATCAGACTATAAGGCAAAATGAAAGTGCAGCTTTATGGTTTCATGGACAAAAGAATTTCTGTGGCAGCAATATGATGAGCTAAATAACCAGGGCTGCACATAAGTGGTCCGCAGGTGCGCATTCGCTGTCAAAATAAAAAACACGCACAAGGGTTAGGGTTAAATTTAAAAACTGTACTTTTGAGTTAAAATATATATTTATAATTTTAATAAATGACAAATAAAAAAATGCATGAACATTTTTTTTGTATCGAAAAAATATCGAACCGTGACACCAAAGTATCGAACCGAACCGAACCGTGAATTTTGTGTATCGTTGCACCCCTAATATATATATATATATATATATATATATATAAATAAATAAATAAATAAAATCTGGAATAATATTCCTGTCTGTTTTTATTCATATTTATGTTTAAAAAAAACATTGTTTTAGTGTGTTCAATAAACGTTTATCTTGTTTGGCCTGCGACCTAAAGTGTTGAGTTTTGGCCCTCTGTGCAATTGAGTTTGACACCCCTGCTCTAAAGCATGCTGCCACTTCTGCCGTCTACATTGCCTTGTTGTTTTTTTTCAGGGTCCGGCTACAGCTGTTCAGAACACAGAATATGGGCTGGGGAGTGAGAGCCATGCAGGATATCCCTCAAGGAACATTCATTTGCGAGTGAGGATTGTTTCATAAGTGAAGCAATAAAATGTAGTGTGTTTAAGAGCATAAAAGATATATAAAATGAGCTGTGCTATAAGCTCACTTCCGTTCTGATCCACAGGTATGTTGGCGAGATCATCACAGATGGAGAGGCTGACAAAAGAGAGAATGATTCCTTCCTGTTTACTCTCGACAATAAGGTGATTCAATAAGTTTAAATACATTTTTAAAGCTGCACTCAGCAGAGTTTATTTATATATAGCCATGGATAAAAGGAAGTCCATTTTTTGCAATTCTAAAGTCTTAGTGTAAATTGTAGGTTAAGGTACAACATCTTGAAAAATCAGGCACTGTGTTGAAGACTTTGTAGTACTGTATCACCCCAACAGAGCTCCTCGCTCTCAGACTGCGGGCTTACTTGTGGTTTCTACAGTATTTAAAGTTAGGATGAGAGTCACAGCCTTCAGCTTCCAGTATGGATTCAGGAAACAGACACCCTCTGTACTTTTAAGACTAGGGTTAAAGCTTTCCTTTTCGATTTTGGTCTTTCTGACTTAGTTTCTCAGGTCATTTTAGAGAAATTTTGGCCCACTAATTTTCACAACATTGCTTCAGTTTCCAGGCATTTGTTTATGAACAGCTCTTAGTGTCCTGCCACAGCGTTTCAATAAGGTTGAAAACTTGACTTTGACAGGACTATTGCAGCACCTTCATTCAGTCCAACTATTCTGGAAATGAATTGCTGCTGTGAGCAGCAGTTTACATGTTCTCACTGTAGGTTCAACTTAATGATAAAACTGTTGATAAAATCTAGATTAACTGTTTGCTTTTGTAGAAGCTGATCATATGTTTTTTTGCTCTTTCAACTTCATCATGGGGGTGTCACCTTTTTCTAACATCTATCTTATCAAAAGGCAGTCATTAGCAGGATACAAATTTTGCTTTCCTTTTTTTCTTTTTGGTTTGTTTTTTTAACATGTGTGCAGGTTGGGGATGCCCATTGTATTGATGCAAGACTCTTTGGCAACATTGGTCGCTTCATCAACCACCTGTGTGAGCCCAACCTACTGGCTGTGAGGGTGTTCACCATACACCAGGACTTACGCTTCCCCCGGATAGCCTTCTTCTCCAGTCGGTCCATCAAAGCTGGAGACCAGATAGGGTGAGTGGTGACGAAAAATCAGTGGGCCCAATAATGGCTATTTGCTAAATGGCTGATCAATTAAAAAGCAAAAAGATGGGAGAAATGCACTTTAACCAAGTTATGAGTGCTGAGGTTGCATAGTTCATCCAGCAGAGGGCACTTTGCAACTTCCCTGTTGGGTAACCATCCAAACAGCATAAAATAGTAATTAAATGAGCGTGTATGTAAATGTGTCAAGTGTCTGCCTTGGGATCTCCTCAGAGTAGTACACTACCAATCAAAAGTTTGGACACACCTTGTCATTTAATGGTTTTTCATTGTATTTCCTATTTTCTATATTGTAGAAGCATGCTGAAGACATCAAATAGATGAAGCAAGATATATTAAATTATGTAGCAAAGAGAAGAAATGGATAAATAACTCTAAATGTGTTTTATATTTTAGATTCCTGAAAGTAGCCACGCTTTGCTTTGTTGATGGCGCTGTACACCCTTGGCCTTCTCTCAGTGAGCTTCATGATGTAGTCACCTGAAATGGTTTTTACTTCACAGGTGTGCCTTGTCAGGGTTTAATTGTTGCCTTCTTAATGAGGTTGGCACCATCAGTTGTGTTGTGCAGAAGTCAGGTTAGTACACAGCTGATAGCCATATTTGACAACTGTTAGAATTCATACTATGGCAACATCTGTTTGCTTTTGTAGAAGCTGATCATGTGTTTTTTGTTCTTTCAACTTTTATGCGTCACACAAAGACATACAGGGAGTGCAGAATTATTAGGCAAATGAATATTTTGTCCACATCATCCTCTTCATGCATGTTGTCCTACTCCAAGCTGTATAGGCCCGAAAGCCTACTACCAATTAAGCATATTAGGTGATGTGCATCTCTGTAATGAGAAGGGGTGTGGTCTAATGACATCAACACCCTATATCAGGTGTGCATAATTATTAGGCAACGTCCTTTCCTTTGGCAAAATGGGTCAAAAGAAGGACTTGACAGGCTCAGAAAAGTCAAAAATAGTGAGATATCTTGCAGAGGGATGCAGCAGTCTCAAAATTGCAAAGCTTCTGAAGCGTGATCATCGAACAATCAAGCATTTCATTCAAAATAGTCAACAGGGTCGCAAGAAGCGTGTGGAAAAACCAAGGCGCAAAATAACCGCCCATGAACTGAGAAAAGTCTAGCGTGCAGCTGCCAAGATGCCACTTGCCACCAGTTTGGCCATATTTCAGAGCTGCAACATCACTGGAGTGCCCAAAAGCACAAGGTGTGCAATACTCAGAGACATGGCCAAGGTAAGAAAGGCTGAAAGACGACCACCACTGAACAAGACACACAAGCTGAAACGTCAAGACTGGGCCAAGAAATATCTCAAGATTGGTTTTTCTAAGGTTTTATGGACTGATGAAATGAGAGTGAGTCTTGATGGGCCAGATGGATGGGCCCATGGCTGGATTGGTAAAGGGCAGAGAGCTCCAGTCCGACTCAGACGCCAGCAAGGTGGAGGTGGAGTACTGGTTTGGGCTGGTATCATCAAAGATGAGCTTGTGGGGCCTTTTCGGCTTGAGGATGGAGTCAAGCTCAACTCCCAGTCCTACTGCCAGTTTCTGGAAGACACCTTCTTCAAGCAGTGATACAGGAAGAAGTCTGCATCCTTCAAGAAAAACATGATTTTCATGCAGGACAATGTTCCATCACACGCGTCCAAGTACTCCACAGCGTGGCTTGCAAGAAAGGGTATAAAAGAAGAAAAACTAATGACATGGCCACCTTGTTCACCTGATCTGAACCCCATTGAGAACCTGTGGTCCATCATCAAATGTGAGATTTACAAGGAGGGAAAACAGTACACCTCTCTGAACAGTGTCTGGGAGGCTGTGGTTGCTGCTGCACACAATGTTGATGGTGAACAGATCAAAACACTGACAGAATCCATGGATGGCAGGCTTTTGAGTGTCCTTGCAAAGAAAGGTGGCTATATTGGTCGCTGATTTGTTTTTGTTTTGTTTTTGAATGTCAGAAATGTATATTTGTGAATGTGGAGATGTTATATTGGTGTCACTGGTAAAAATAAATAATTGAAATGGGTATATATTTGTTTTTTGTTAAGTTGCCTAATAATTATGCACAGTAATAGTCACCTGCACACACAGATATCCCCCTAAAATAGCTAAAACTAAAAACTACTTCCAAAAACATTCAGCTTTGATATTAATGAGTTTCTTGGGTTCATTGAGAACATGGTTGTTGTTCAATAATAACATTATTCCTCAAAAATACAACTTGCCTAATAATTCTGCACTCCCTGTATGTAAAAAGAAATGACTGTCCATCATTGCTTTAAGAACTGAAGGTCAGCCAGTCCAGAAAATTGCTAAAACTTTAAATGTGTCCCCAAGTGCAGTCGCAAAACCATCAGGCATTGCGATGAAACTGGCTCACAAGGAAGACCAAGAGTCACCTCTGCTGCTGAGGATAATTTCATCCGAGTCACCAGCCTCAGAAATCGCAAGTTAACAGCACCTCAGATTAGAGCCCTGATAAATCCCATACAGAGTTCCAGTAACAGACACATCTCTACATCAACCTTTCAGAGGAGACTGTGTGAATCAGGCCTTTATGGTCAAATAGGTGCTAAGAAACCACAATTAAGGAAAAGCAACAAGCAGAAGAGATTTGTTTTGGCCAAGAAACACATGGACATTAGACCAGTGGATATCTGTGCTTTGGTCTGATGAGTCCAAATTTGAGATCTATGGTTCCACCTGCCATGTCTTTGTGTGACACAGAAAAGATGAATGGATGGTCTCTACATGCATGGTTCCCACCATGAAGCATGGAGGAGGTGGTGTGATGGTGTGGGGGTGCTTTGTGGCACAGTTGGGTTATTCGAAATTGAATGCACACTGAATCAGCATGGCTACCACAGCATCCTGCAGCAACAGGCCATCCCATCCCATGCCTTCAGTGAGAATCTACAACGTAAATAGTTATAAAAATAAAGAAAAACCATTAAATGACAACGTGTGCCTGGGAGACTTGGGAGCCTTGGGAGTCTTTCACATTGACTTTGGGAGACTTGGGAGCCTTGGGAGACTTTCACATTGACTCAGTAATAGCAACATATTTTAATGAGATGCAGGGACAAAAATAACCACTGCATGTGACTGCTGAGACTAATGTGTACTCAAAGTTTTAGATGAATTTGTTTGGAAACTGAACTGTTCTTCATGCAGCAGGGTGCAAAGATGAAGCTTCTGTCTGAGTAATAATGTTGGAAATCTGTTTTATGTTTCTGAACGAAGAAAACAAAATTGGCCAATATATCGGAATATCTGATTTTTAAATGACCAAATATCAGTATCTGTATTAAAAATCAGAAATTGTCCAGGCTGTAGGATGAACAAGTTAACACAGTTGTTCTCTTTTCCTCAACAGGTTCGATTATGGTGATCACTATTGGAGGGTGAAAAGCAAGTACTTCAGCTGTCAGTGTGGATCTAATAAGTGTCGTCACTCAGTTGCTAGTAAATAGAAATTCACTGATTCCTCTTTGTTACTGTGGCCTCTTTAATGTAAGAAACACTGCCCCCTGAACCAGATACCATGTAAGAGTAATGTCATGACTACACGCAGTTATGTTGTCTGATATTTACCTGAAATGAAAGAGAGACATGTTTTAATCACCAAAGCACAAGATCTAACTTATTATAATGAAGTTACTTTTCTGCCAGAAAAAATAGTGCTAATGAAGACTGAGAGACACAGATGATTTTTACATTCATGGATTCTTCCTTTCATATTTCTACATGTGGAATAATGAAGTTAACTGATTTGTGGTAGTCTGAGTTCTTTTGTGAACTTTTAAGTTTTTAACCTCATGTTTGCTTTGTAGTCATTAAACATATTTTATATCATCTGTGGTATTTTTTTGTGTTAATAGAGAAATGTTTCAGTAGATGCAGCTTTTTTCCCTTCTTTTTGCCGGATGATGAGGTCTGTGTTACATTTGGTATTCCAGTTCATCTCAGGCTTCTTGGATTGATGGTAGTGATTAGGGGTGGGCTTTTATAATCGACTTATCGATTCTGGCTTGGATAACGTAAAATCGATTCATTAAAATCCTGAATCGATTTTTTAATATAAATTTATTTTGCCTAAAATGCCAGAATCTCAGGTAAAATCTCACAAAATTTCAACCACCACCAAACAGCTAAGACAGTAAATGAGAGCAGAAACACGGATTCTGCACAAAGACTTAAACACACAGCGCGACCCGCGGATCAGAATCAGTTAGATGTCGCCTTTCTCACGGTTGGGGCTGAAAGCCGACAGCTTGGTGATTCTGATCTGCCGCGCTTTGTGTTCACGCCCTTTATGCTTTTTGTTACCTAGTGGCTACACAAGCCAAGAAGTACCAACGACTGGATTTGGTGTGTGGTAGTGACAGGTATATGAACTTTTTTTTTTTTAATTATTTGAATATATATGAGTGCTTGTGTATAAATACACAAACAATACACGTATACTTTCAATTGTGTAATTTAAGTGATCTAGATAGCTCTGTTTTGGAAGTTCAGTTAACGCTAGAAATGTGTTTTGGAATTTGTACGTGCTTTGTCTCTAGGGGCCACCATATATATTTATATATAAACATATATAAATAAAACCACGTGTTTTTTTTTTTTTTTTTTTTACATTAGTAATTCCTTTTGTGCATAATTTTATATTGTTGTTAATAATATATTAATTAAAGCAACAAAACAACCTGAAGAGCCGGCTCTTTTAAGTGATCTGAGCCGAAAAAGCCGGTTCTCTAAAAAGAGCCGGAAATCCCATCACTAATTGATGGGTTTGAGAGTATAGATTGTATGCAAAGAAGGTAAATCTAGCCATACAAATCTCTTTTTTTTCTTTTTTTAAATTATAGCCATCACTGTTAACAAAACATATGATGCCTTTTGTATGGCCTCCTTTAACAACGTGCTAACCTTTTTTACAATCAATATTGTATGGATGTATCGAAGCTGGATGTGACAATTTGTTTAAGAGCAGGGGTTTGATGAGAAATTTACAGCCCAGTAAAACCACTGCATAAAAACTGATCCCTTTCGTTTAGATTAAAAGGGGGGAAAAGTACAAAATTAATATGCAGTTAACCGGTGATTTACAAAGATTACGAACAGCATGTTTTAATTTAAGTAATCCTCTTCCACTCCTCCATGATGATGTCGCGGAGTTTGTGGATGCTAGAGACCTTGCGCTCCTCCACCTTCCATTTGAGGATGCCCCAGAGATGCTCCATAAGGTTTAAGTCTGGAGTTATGCTTGGCCAGTCAGTACCTTTACCCTCAGTTTATTTAGCAAGGGACTGCTCTTTTTCGAGGTGTTTGGGGCTGTTATCATGTTGGAATATTGTCCTGTGGCCCAGTGTCTGAAGTGAGGGGATCATGCTCTGCTTCAGTGTGACACAGTACATGTTGGCATTCATGGTTGCCTCAATTAACTGTAGCTCCCTATAGGGCTGGGCCATATCATACCGTTCACGGTAATACCGGTATAATGTTGGGCAACGATAAGAAAATGAAATATTGCGATAGAATATGGGTAAAACGCGCATGCGCAGTGCCTTTGTCTTCATGCCGACATAGCAGAAAAAGCATGGCGGCGAAGGAGAATGAGAAGGGCGAAAACGGATCGTTGAATGAAACAGATGAACCAGAATTGGTTTGTTAAAATGGTGCAACTTCAGTGGTGTGGAACGAATAGTTAAATTCAATTCAATTTTATTTATATAGCACCAAATCACAACAAAAGTCGCCTCAAGGCGCTTCATAGATACAGAGAAAAACCCAGCAATCATATGACCTAGAGCTGGGCAATATAAGATTTTTTTCATATCACGATGTTTTTTTCATTTCAGGCGATAACGATATCTATCACGATATAAGCCAAATAACTATATTTGTAAGATTTAATGTGCCGTTGCTCACAAGTAAAATGTGAAATAATCAGCAGCTTGTTTTTATTTAAATATTTATTTCCCATAATAAGTTCAAGAGGGTAGATGTACTTAAGGAACATGAGACTTTTTCAGATAAATAAAGGCAAATATGGCAAAATACACAAAAGGCAGCCGCTGAAGCGTTTAAGTTTCAAAATAGAACAAACAAAACAGACTACTAAATTGTCAATTCCACTTAGAAACAAAATATTAATTCTAAAAATAAATCTTAGTAAGTTTTACAGAAGATCAGACAAAATTGACTAACTTTTGTCAATATCAGATAAACTGAGAACTAAAAGGGAATTCTCAATCTCTCCTTGTTGTATAGCTTAGCTTTTCAAACAGTTACTTTAATCTGACAAAAGCCGAATGACGAATTAGCGCTTCCAGTCAGAGATTGAGCATGCACCGCTTTATTGTATTTCCAGACTTGCTTTCGGCACATTTACAGTGCGCGCTACTCTGTTTTTGTCAGACTTGAAATAGCCGAAATACCTTCACACTACGGAACTTCTGTGGCTCTTCTGTTCGACAATCTCTCCGGCATTAGAACCATCAACTGTTTTCTCTTCGGTAACCTTCGGTCACGCTCAGTTGATCTTTCTCTAGTCGGCACACTCATTTCCTCCATTACCAGGCGGCACAGCGGCTGGCTGCTTCCCAAACAAATACACATGTGCGGCACGTAACAAGTCACGTGACGTGACGCTGCGGCTGTGATTGGTTCGGCTCTGCGCTACTTCATTTGGATTGGCTGTTGTTCTTTTTTTTCTTTTTTTTAAAGAGGACAAGAGAGACGAGGCCTATCGCAATAGTTTAACTTTTCTATCGAGGAAAAGTTATCACGCAATGCATATCGTTATCGTTCTATCGCCCAGCTCTAATATGACCCTCTATGAGCAAGCACTTTGGCGACAGTGGGAAGGAAAAACTCCCTTTTAACAGGAAGAAACCTCCGGCAGAACCAGGCTCAGGGAGGGGCGGCCATCTGCTGTGATTGGTTGGGGTGAGACAAAGGATTATGACTCGTTCCTCTCCTTCAGAGAACAGAAGCTATAGACATAACTATTCGTTCTCTTTCAGTCGATTCACTCGGTACAACACATAAGTATGGTATACACGTATAGTATATATAAGTATACACGCCCCACAGAGCAGCCACTGAACCGGAATCGGACCATCACATCCTTAGTGAGTGGTAGACCCAGCAGAAAGGACAGCATGAGCCACCGAAGGGGCTGTAACGTCCAACCGATAAAACCGCACAAAAGTGTGCGGTGATGCCCAACTAGCTGCCGCACAAATGAGGTTGCCATCCCCCTGGTGGAATGAGCTCTCACCCCGTGGGGCAAAGCGAGACCTCTGGTGCCGTATGCCAGTGAGATAGCTTCTATAATCCAGTGGGAGAGCCTCTGTTTGGACAGAGCTCTAGCTCTATTTGGATTAGCGAAGCAAACAAACAGCTGGTCACTTAAACGCACATTCTGAGTGCGCTCAATGTAGGTGCGTAGCACATGCACTGGACAAAGAAAATGCATGCTCTGCTTCTCAGATGCAAAAGGAGGGGAGCAAAAGCTCAGCCACTCAAACTCCATTGAGCTATAAGATACGACCTTTTGGCCATCAGGAGAGAACTGTGTGCAGGAGGGATGCACAGACAGCGCATGAAGGTAACCCACTTGCTTTGCCAAAGGCAAAGCGAGAAGTAATGCAGTCTTATATGAAAGAAATTTCATATCCACAGACTCAGTGGGTTCAAACGGGGGGCTACAAAGGGCCTCCAGCACCAAAGACAAGTCCCAAGCAGGGACATTGGACTTAAGCACGGGCCTCAGCCGGCGAACTCCTTTCAGAAAACGTATGGCGAGGGGATGTGCACCTAGTGTTACCCCGTCAAAGCCAATATGACAAGCAGATATAGCTGCTAAATAAACCTTAATTGTCGAAAATGAAAGGCCCTTATCCAGCAGCTCCTGCAGGAATGTCAAAACAGCCACAATAGAGCACTGAAATGGCAGAGTGTGGTGGTCCATTTGTAAGCGTACAAGCCTCTAGTAGATGAGGCCCTAGCACTCTGAATTGTCGCTATCACACTAGGTGGCAAACCCTTAACAATCAAGTTTAACCTCTCAGCAGGTAAGCATGAAGGCGCCACAGATCTGGGTGTGGATGAAACACTTCTCCTCCCACCTGAGAGAGGAGATCCCTGCGGAGAGGAAGCTGCCAAGGACTCGCTGCTAGCAGGCTGATTATCTCTGCATACCACGACCTTGTGGGCCACCAAGGGGCCACTAGAATCAGAGAGAGGGAATGCCGACGCACTCTCTCTAGAACTGGAGATATCATTTCCACTGGAAGAAATGCATACAGGAGCACGTCTGGCCATTGGTGCGCTAGCGCATCCAAGCCCAAGGGTGCATTGTGGTCGATTATGGAGAAGAACAGGGGGCAGTGAGTATTTACCCTGGAAGCAAAAAGATGTATTTGCGCCTTGGCAAATAGATCCCAAATCTGAGCCACTATTAAAGGGTGTAACCTCCATTCTCTCACCAGAGGACCCCCCTGGAGAGAAGGTCCGGCCCCAGGTTCAGGTGGCCCGGGACATGGGTGGCTCTTAGAGGCAGAAAATGAACACTGCACCATAACAGCAGAGAGCGAGACAGCTTCAACAGGGGAAGAGAGCGTGTTTCTCCCTGCCTGTTTATGTAAGACGCCACTGTTAAATTGTCCGTCCTGACTAAGACATGCTGGCCCTCCAGGACTGAACGGAAATGCTTTAGAGCTAAGAACACTGCTAACAGCTCTAAGAGGTTGATGTGCAGCTGGCGCTGGGCTGCGGACCAGATCCCTCTAACTGATGCACCCTTCCACAGCGCTCCCCACCCTCTTAGGGAAGCATCTGTGGACACCACCTTGCGAAACAACCCCCTCCCAATCCGAGAGCCCTGATGCAGCAGCCTGGGCTCCCTCCAAGGACTGAGAGCTAGCATGCAAGATGCAGTTACCGGCAGCCTCCTCCGGAGGTGACGCGATGCACACAAACTGTGAGAGAGAGTCCAGCATCGAAACGCTCTCATTTTTAACAGTCCAAGTGGCACTACGGCGATCATAGATGACATCATGCCCAACAAGCTTAATATCGTCTGGAAACACAGTCTGCATCCCAGCTGAAACTGAGCGAGGCAGCGATGAAACACTGCCACTCTGAGCTCCGACAAACGTGCGCGGCTGGAAAGCGAGCATATTTCCAAACCGAGAAAAGTAATCTGCTGACTCGGGATTAGCGAGCTCTTTTGAAAGTTCACAGAGAACCCCAGTGTCTGAATGTGTGACAGAACCAGCGACAGCTGTGTCTCCGCCTGCTCTCTGGAGCAAGCTACGAAAGCCCAGTCGTCTAGGTAGGCTAAGATGCGGATGCCTCTCTCTCTGAGGGGCCCTAGCGCTGCCTCGGCACATTTCATGAAGGTGCGAGGAGCGAGCGACAGCCCGAATGGCAGCACTAGGTATTCGTAGGGTACGCCCTCGAATGCAAACCTCAGAAACTGCCTGTGTTTCGGGTGTATAGCCACATGAAAATAAGCATCTGTTAGATCGATTGCTGCAAACCAATCTCCCGGGCCGACTGCATTCAAGAGCTGTCTCAATGTTAGCCTTCGTAGATATGTGTTCAAGACTCGCAGGTTGAGGATGGGACGAAGCCCTCCCCCTTTTTTTGGAACAACAAAATAACGGCTGTACCAACCTTTGTCTGTCTCCGAAGCGGGGGACCACTCGAACTCATTTTAAAAATAAAGATTTGGCAGAAGTAGAACAGAAGCTGGGGTTGCAGCACCGATTTGGGACGGTGTATCATCCTCAGTCCCAGGGGAAGGTGGAAAGAATGAATCTAAACCCGAAAAACAAAATAGCTAAAATTTCTGCTCAGACGGGGCTAAATTGGGTTGCAGCCCTGCCCATTGCATTGATGATAATAAGATGTTGTGTTAATCAATCCACAGGTTTCACACCATATGAGCTGTTGACAGGACGACAGTTTCCAGGTCCTTGGACAACAGTCCCGGCGGAAGGAAGTATAAAAAGTAACAGAAAGCATGCGGAATGTTGGAAAGAATTAAAAGCTCTTGTGTCTAGTTTCCCACAACAGGTTGGAGTGGGGGTGAATGCGGTGGACAGGTCCGTCCCCGACGCCAAGGCGGTGTGGCTGAAGGTCATTAGCGAAAGTGGAGAGATCCGAGGTGGACGGGGCCATTCGAGGTGACGGCTTGCACCACCAGTGCGGTTCGGCTGAAGGGAAAGGGTGAGACCTGGTTCCATTGGTCTCAATGTGCAGTGGCGGACGAGAGCTTACTCGAGATAAGCTCCACCCAAAGTAACACGGGGGGGAACATAGAGGCAGAATAATCCTCTCCCCCTGTGCAGCGGTTCTCCCCAGCAGTCTACCTGGGGAGACGAAGAAAGAAGAGGAGCGTCACGCGCCAAGCATCAATTCATTCCAGGCTCCTGATAGGCTAGGGCTCTAGTCTAAAGTAATTGAGAGGTTAAAGGAATCGTAATAGTTTTGTACGTGAATCGCATACTTTTATACTCATAACCTTATACTCTTATCACGAAGGTTAAAGTAAAAGTAAAAAGAGCCTGGGAACAGTGATCATGAAACTGTGGGAAAATTGGAAAATAACGGGGGTGTTGGGGTTGATAAGTGTTATAACGTGTTTGTTTGTTTTGGCCTCGCAAGCGAGCCCAAGAGGAGGCGTTGTCACGTCAAGGAATGTTATTTTACTGTCACTGTGTTATCATTAACATGCACTGTCATTAGTTCATCATTACTCCATTAGTCTGCATCACTTATCAGTTTATTATCAATATTATCATGTATCATTTATCATTTAGTAAATCTGCTAACGGTGTGGGTACTGAATGATCTTGTATTAACACGCAGAATAAAACACATTCTAGAAAGCACCAGCATGGCTGTAGGTCCAGGCAGTCCGTAGTGAGTCAGATAAGGACACCGAACTTTCGTTGGCTTGGACCTACAATCTCACAAAACTGCACACTCGTCTACACAATTGGTTATGTTCCCAGATACAGATGATGGGAAACATCTGGTTTCAAGCCTGGGAAAGTGTTGTTGTTCTGAAAAGAGGAGGTCCAGGAATTGTCCTGACGTCATAAAGGCTATAAAGCTTTCTGTAACGAGCAGAGAGGAGAAGACCGATCGGCGGCTTCCCACACAGGTGTAAATTGTGTGTGTTTAATAAATCACTTTTTTGGACACCTCCGAGGACTCTGCTTGTGCTTATTTTCCTTCCAAACAAACGAACCTGACAGTCTTTTCTGCAATAGTGCCTTTATTTCATCTCTGAGTATCATGGCTGTTGCGATATTACTTCAGGAAGCAGACATGACACCGTCTTAGGTTTTAGCCATCACTTTTTTATTATGTCTCTACACCACCCTTCGGTGGCTTCCACATGAACTGCACCTTAATCAAAAGCTGTTCACTCATATCATGACACCCCCCTTTTTTTCTTTTTTTATTCAAAGAATATACTCGAAACATAATGTTCATTTTATTCCTCAAAAAGCCTTCTGGGCTTGGAAACAATACGTCCACTCGCAGTTTTGGGTGGGGAACTTGGAAACTGTGGGAGTGACATTTTTACTTTGCATGTCCATCTCACTTTGTCCCTGTGTTTTATCACGCTCATTTTGCTGTGTCACGTTTTGATTGTCCCTTGACTGCCTTAGAAACTTTCTGTTCCTTCTATATGTCTGTCCATCAAGCATCTGACAACATAAGATCTTGGATGTTCAGATAAACCTGTCACCTGAGCTGGATTCCATACACCTTGTTGCCACATTCTGACAGTGTCACCAACCTGCAGTTGTTCAAGTGCTTTGGTTCCTTGGTTAAAGTATTCTCTCTGTTTCTGTTGTCTTGTTTCTAACAACCGCTGCACTGTCTTAGTGACCATGTGGGGTTTCAATCTTTGCGATGTTGTTGGAAGTCTTGTCCTTATGTGTCGACCCATTAGCAGCTGGGCTGGTGACGCTCCAATGTCCTCCAACGGTGTACTCCTCAGATTCATTAATGATGGATACGGGTCATTCCCCTTGGCTTTTGCCTTTTTTAACAAGAGTTTCACTGTTTGTACTCCTCTCTCTGCCATTCAGTTTGACTGTGCATGGTGGGGGCTCATAGTGTTGTGACAAAACTCCCACTCTTTTGCAAAGTCTTGGAATTCACGGGAGCTGAACTCTGGTCCGTTGTCTGAAATCACTGTTTCAGGAATTCCGTGTCTGGCAAATTGTGACTTAAGATCAACCTCAACCTCAATGAACTTCGAATAGTAATCCACTAAGAGGAGATATTCCTGCTGGTCAAAGATAAATAGGTCCACACCTATCTTCTGCCAGGGTCTTTCTGGAACACTATGTGGATGTAGTGGCTCTTTGTTCTGTCGTTTCTGGTGAGTACTGCACACATCTCTGTGATACTCTGTGACATTCCAGGCCGAAAGAGTACTTCTCTGCAGCTTTCAATACCCAAGTGACCCTTGTGAATGTGCTTTAGCATTTCTGCTCTCAGTGCTACAGGAACAATAAGCTGTTCTCCTTTGAACAGAACTCCATCCACTACTGAAATTTGTTCCCTGTAATTCCAATATGCTTGGATTTCTGTTGCAGCTTGGTTTCTTGCTTCTGGCCATCCATCCAGAACTGCCTCTGTAAGTTTAGTCAGTGTCATATCATTCCTTGTTTCCTGTCTGAATTCCTCTAGTTTTGCACTTGTCACAGGTTAAGTTGGAAATTACCATGTGCACCTGGTCTTCTATCTCATTATCAGATGAGCTGGTCACTGGCAAATACAGGGAGTGCAGAATTATTAGGCAAGTTGTATTTTCGAGGAATAATGTTATTATTGAACAACAACCATGTTCTCAATGAACCCAAAAAACTCATTAATATCAAAGCTGAATGTTTTTGGAAGTAGTTTTTAGTTTGTTTTCAGTTTTAGCTATTTTAGGGGGATATCTGTGTGTGCAGGTGACTATTACTGTGCATAATTATTAGGCAACTTAACAAAAAACATATATACCCATTTCAATTATTTATTTTTACCAGTGACACCAATATAACATCTCCACATTCACAAATATACATTTCTGACATTCAAAAACAAAACAAAAACAAATCAGCGACCAATATAGCCACCTTTCTTTGCAAGGATACTCAAAAGCCTGCCATCCATGGATTCTGTCAGTGTTTTGATCTGTTCACCATCAACATTGCGTACAGCAGCAACCACAGCCTCCCAGACCCTGTTCAGAGGGGTGTACTGTTTTCCCTCCTTGTAAATCTCACATTTGATGATGGACCACAGGTTCTCAATGGGGTTCAGATCAGGTGAACAAGGTGGCCATGTCATTAGTTTTTCTTCTTTTATACTCTTTCTTGCCAGCCACGCTGTGGAGTACTTGGACGTGTGTGATGGAACATTGTCCTGCATGAAAATCATGTTTTTCTTGAAGGATGCAGACTTCTTCCTGTACCACTGCTTGAAGAAGGTGTCTTCCAGAAACTGGCAGTAGGACTGGGAGTTGAGCTTGACTCCATCCTCAAGCCGAAAAGGCCCCACAAGCTCATCTTTGATGATACCAGCCCAAACCAGTACTCCACCTCCACCTTGCTGGCGTCTGAGTCGGACTGGAGCTCTCTGCCCTTTACCAATCCAGCCACGGGCCCATCCATCTGGCCCATCAAGACTCACTCTCATTTCATCAGTCCATAAAACCTTAGAAAAATCAGTCTTGAGATAATTCTTGGCCCAGTCTTGACGTTTCAGCTTGTGTGTCTTGTTCAGTGGTGGTCGTCTTTCAGCCTTTCTTACCTTGGCCATGTCTCTGAGTATTGCACACCTTGTGCTTTTGGGCACTCCAGTGATGTTGCAGCTCTGAAATATGGCCAAACTGGTGGCAAGTGGCATCTTGGCAGCTGCACGCTTGACTTTTCTCAGTTCATGGTCAGTTATTTTTAGGGATGGGTATCGTTTAGGTTTTATCCGATACCGGTGCCAAATCGGTACTTTTGAAACGGTGCCGGTGCTCAAACGGTGCTCAAACCGGTGCTTAAAGAATGGAGAACACAAAATTGGTCCAAAAACCTCTCATGTTCAGCTGTTTTTTGTAAAAATATAACAATGTTAGCCTTTTCTGCAGCTATGGGGCATATATGGTATCACTCTTGGCTGGAAGCAGTGCTTAAACAATGGAAAAAACACACTTTGTCCTAAACCTCTCATGTTTAACTGTTTTCCACTTTTTCTTTGGTCATTTTAGACTTTTTAGCCAGGGTGAAGGGAGTATCTGCCATCAAACAAGAGGACAGCCGCATGTAGCTATGATGATGTTTGCTAGTTCACCTTACATGCATTAATGTAATAACGTGGTTAGCCTACTCAATGTAAATTAGCTACTCACGCAGAGAAGAACGGCTGCTGCCACCATCATCCGTCATCATTTCTGCTACACTGGCAGGGCTAGGGGCCAGGACTCTCCTCTTCATGTTTTTGGGGGATGTTGCATAACAGGCAACCCACCCGCAGTAGATGTGCTCGGTGTGAGGTCCCGCAGCAAGCTATCAAATACGGCGCATTTCTGGGCTTTAAAAAAAAACGCTATGCGTCGCCAGGTGTTTCATCGGATTTGAGGTGTTACCTCCTTTGACAGTATCACAGTATCAGCTTAAAGCACTTGTTGCAGGCTGCTGAGTTTGCATATTTTGCTGTGAAGTACAGCCAGACTTTTGACCGCTTCGCCTTGGACATTTTTAATCTGTAGCTCTGCTCTAACAGAACGTACGTACCTGGCCCCGCCTACTATCCTCGGAAACGTAAAATGATTGGCTAGAATCTAAAGTGTATCACAGCTCAGGAAAAAAAAGCACCGAAATAAAGCACCGAAATGTGCGCTGCTTTTCGGTCTGGTTACTACCGTTTATGTCAGAACCGGACACCGGTACCCATCCCTAGTTATTTTGCACCTTGGTTTTTCCACACGCTTCTTGTGACCCTGTTGACTAGTGATGGGACGTTCTGTATCGAGGCTTCGGAGCGTGTGTCGAGTAATGGAGGGGGCGTTTCCGCGAAGCGCGTATCGAGGCTTGCTTCATTTATGGGAGGAGCTGAAAATGATGACGTCCGAAGCCTCGCTGCCCGGCTGTACCACGTGACTGGTTCATGAAGCGGTTCGAACTTTGCCGCAAATAATCATTTTCCATACTGCCAGCATAAATATACACAGTATACTGCCATCACTACAATATACATGTTTTACACACTCCTTTTGTTGTTGACATTTACAGGCTGTGTGCAAAATGCCACACTCTTCAAATTCATGCCAGCTATTATTTTTACGTCCAGTAGGTGTCCTGCTAGAGCAAATGAAGCTTCATGAAGCTTCGCGTTGGGGTGAACCAATTGGATGAAAAGCTCCAGTGCTTCATGGGGCTTCATCTGCCCATCACTACTGTTGACTATTTTGAATGAAACGCTTGATTGTTCGATGATCACGCTTCAGAAGCTTTGCAATTTTGAGACTGCTGCATCCCTCTGCAAGATATCTCACTATTTTTGACTTTTCTGAGCCTGTCAAGTCCTTCTTTTGACCCATTTTGCCAAAGGAAAGGAAGTTGCCTAATAATTATGCACACCTGATATAGGGTGTTGATGTCATTAGACCACACCCCTTCTCATTACAGAGATGCACATCACCTAATATGCTTAATTGGTAGTAGGCTTTCGAGCCTATACAGCTTGGAGTAAGACAACATGCATGAAGAGGATGATGTGGACAAAATACTCATTTGCCTAATAATTCTGCACTCCCTGTATGCTCTAGATAATGTGTCTGCGATGTACATTTCACTTCCTGGCTTGTACTGTACTTGGCTTTTTCATTATCACTTCTAGTGGTTTGTGATCTGACTCCACGTTCACTTCTCTTCCATACACGTACTGATGTAAACGCTCTGCACCAAACACAATTGCCAACATCTCCTTTTCTATTTGTGCATAACGCTGTTCAGTCTCTGTTAATGAGCGTGATGCATAAGCAACTGGCTTGCCCTCTTGTAGTAAGACAGTACCGAGTCCACTTTTAGAAGCATCGACAGATAGTGTTACTGGAAACTGTACATCATAGTATCTGAGCACAGGAGTTTCAGTAAGAATTGTTTCCAATTTGTTGAACGCGTGCTGATGCTCACCTTCCCACTGCCATGCAGCATCATCTCTGGTAAGGCCGCGTAATGGCTCTGTGTGTTGTGACATGTTTGGAATGAACTTTGCTAGGTATGTTACCATACCCAGAAATCGCTCCACATCTTTTTTGCACTCTGGTGTAGGCATTTTCTTTACTGCCTCTATCTTGCTCTGATCTGGTTTCAAACCATCTGCCGAGAAGATGTGGCCAAGGTATTTAATTTCCTCCAGGCCTACCTTGCATTTGTCCTTGTTTAGCATAAATTTTTTTGCTCTTGCTCTCTCAAGTACTTGCCTCAGTCTGTCGTCATGCTGTACTTTAGTCTCTCCCCAGATCAAAAGGTCGTCTATGTACGTCTCGACGCCATCAATCCCCTCAAACAGCTGCCTCACTGTCCTGTGGAATACTTCTGGAGCTGAATTAATTCCAAAAGGCAGGCAAAGGAATCTGTAACGACCAAAAGGTGTGTTGAATGTACAGAGACGAGAGCTGGATTCATCCAATTTAAGTTGCCAAAATCCTGAGCTTGCGTCCAGCACAGTGAAGTATTTGGCCTTTGCCAGTCGGCTCGTTATCTCTTCAACTGTTGGCAACTGGTAGTGCTCTCTCATGACTGCTGTATTGAGATCACGTGGCTCAAGGCAGACTCTCAGTCGTCCAGTAGCCTTTTCCACAATGACGATTGGATTCACCCACTGGGTAGGCTCTTCAATTTTTGTAATCACCTCCATTTTTTCCATTCTGTCCAGTTCTACTTTGAGATTTTCTCTCAAAGTGACAGGGATTTTTCTCGGTGGATGAACTTTTGGTGCCATGCTATCATTAATTTGAATGGTGTGTTCTCGCTCAAGGCAACCTATGCCCTCAGACACATCAGCAAATTCTTTGAAGATGTCCATTTCATCACTTTTATTCAGTGCCATCACTCTCTTGATGAGTCCCATTTCTTCACGTTTGAATTCCCAGAATTGGCTTGGTTTCTGATTTTATGACAATGAACTCCAAAACAAAACTTTTCTTTTTGTATTTCACTCCCCAAGTGCACTTTCCTTTAACTGCTATTTTGTCTCCGGTATATGTTGACAACCTGACATTTGTGGGTCTAAGCATTTGCTTATTTCCTATTCTTCGTAGTAGACTGTATGGAACCACATTGGCTTGCGCACCAGTATCAAGTTTGAATTTCACAGGTTTGTGGCCAACTTTTATTTCTACAGTCCATTCATCTGTTCGTGTCTGTGTTTTTTCATTTACAGCCCCAATGAACAGACTTGCCTGCTGATCCGTGGCTTCATCGGCGACAGTGTGCACTTTTCTCAATCTACACATTCTGGCAAAGTGATTCATTTTCCTGCAGTTCTTACACTGTTTGCCATAAGCAGGGTGTTGCCGTGATGCATGCTTAGTTCCACATCGTTTGCAATTAAACGTGCTTGCTTGGTCTTTGTCGTTCGGTTTCATCTTGCTTTGTCTGTCTTTTTTCACTGCATCTACGTCTTTACTTTCATGTGCAGAGACTTGAGCATTGTGATCCTCATCATGCTTGATTTGAGCTTTTGTGGTCTCAGATGCAATGCAAAGCTGAACTACTTTTTCGAGAGTAATGTCATCTCCTCTTAACAGCCTTTCTCTCATTGCATCCGATGTAATTCCACACACTACGCGATCTCTAATGAGGGATTCTTGCAGTTGTCCAAATTCACATGACTTGGCTCTGTGACTCCGTGTACTGGCTAATTGGCATATCCCCTTGCACACATGTGAAAAACCTTTCATAGGTTATGTTCTTCTTCTTATGTTCTTCCTCAAATTTCTCCATTATTTTCATCAGCTTATGCTCATCACCATTTTCCGCAAACGTGAAGGTATTGTACACTTCAACCGCCTCCTCTCCAGCAACGTGAAGAAATAGTGAAGACTGTACCTTGGGTGGCTTGCTAGCACCTCCTGTAGCCGCGAGATACAGCTCGAACCGTTGGCGAAACCGTTGCCGAAACAGTTGCCGAAACAGTCTCCAATTTTCCGAGAGGTTCCCTTGCAGCAAATCAAGTCCAGCTGGCGGCTTAAGCCCTTCCATGTGTGCAACACTCTTGTATAGCCTTATCAGTTCACTTCTGACACCATGTTACAATATTACTTCAGGGAGCAGACATGACACAGTCTTAGGTTTTTAGTAGGGGTGCAACGATATTCGTATCGATATTGAACCGTTCGATACAGTGCTTTCGGTTCGGTACGCATATGTATCAAACAATACAACATTTGTAATTTATTTTATCAACTTTCCTTCTGACGATGCTGTCTGTGTTGAGCGCTCAGTGAATCTGCGTTCGACTACTCCGCCTAGGCTGCACTGACGAGTGCAGATCCACTGAGTGCTCAACACAGACAGCATAGTCAGAAGGAAGAGCGCAGGGCAAGCTAGCAAGACAGAAGTTAAGCTCTCCAGATCTGGCGTTTGGAATTATTTTGGTTTTCATGTGACGTATGACCCTGAAGGTAAGCGAGTCATGGACTAAAGTAAAACAGTATGTTGGATGTGCCGTGCAATGCTCAATTACATGGGTGGGAGCTAGTGTGTTAGCGCAGTTAGCTCGTTAACGTGTTGGCCGTCTAGCCCCATGCACGGGGCGATCGGCGGTAGCTCGTTAACGGAGATTTGCCGTGTTGTGGCGTTAAGGTCATTTCAACGAGATTAACCTGAAATCACTAGTGGGAACACAACGAATATGACTGCACATTTACGCCGACATCATCCTAGTGCAAAGACAAAAACAACAAGCATGCTACTAACTTTAGACGAGTCATTTAGACAGCTGTTAGCACATGATTCTCCTTATGCTGCTGAGAATATAGCCCAGAAGAAGCGGATAGTATAGCTTTTATTTTGGAAAGAGACATTTCTCTGTAATAAACTCTCTTTTCCAAAGATGAGTGATTCCTCAATCAGATACAGGGCTTGCAATATCGCTAGCCCGACGTCCCGGTGCTAGAGATTTTTTTCAGTCGGGCTACCAAAATCTATCTCTTCCCTGCCCGTCGGGCTATTGTAGGAAGAAAAATATATGTCAATGCTTTTGCATTCTTTCAGAAATGTAGCTGGGTAATTATGTCATTGGCATCGGTGAGCCACTGTCAATATGTGACATATTGAAATCGCGTTTGAATTTGCGCTTGTTTTTTTGCTTTCACTTTGCAATCGCGCGAACTGTGTATAGAGAGCGACAGCACTGATCTGTGAGTGATGAAAATTTGTGCACCAATTCCTCTGACATCGTCTTATTAATCGTTAGCTCACTATGCAAACATGACAAGTGAAATCTCCCGCAGCAAGCTTAAACATGTGAGAGGTTGAGGATATATATTTCATTTCTTCTGAGCCAAATAAGACAGGTCAGGGTGAAGAAGTGACAGCCAAAGAAAAGCTTACCACAAAACGGAGAAGTTATGACAAATCAGACTATAAGGCAAAATGAAAGTGCAGCTTCATGGTTTCATGGACAAAATAATTTCTGTGGCTGCAATATGACGAGCTAAATAACCAGGGCTGCACATAAGTGGTCCGCAGGTGCGCATTCGCTGTCAAAATAAAAAATGCGCACAAGGGTTAGGGTTAAATTTAAAAACTGTACTTTTGAGTTAAAATATATATTTATAATTTTAATAAATGACAAATTAAAAAGGCATGAACATTTTTTTTGTATCGAAAAAATATCGAACCGTGACACCAAAGTATCGAACCGAACCGAACCGTGAATTTTGTGTATCGTTGCACCCCTAGTTTTTAGCCATCACTTTTTTATTATATCTCTACACCACCCTCCGGTGGCTTCCACATGAACTGCACCTTAAACAACTGTTGTCGCCCCCCAGTGTGTCTGCAGGGGACTGCATCACCTGCCTGACCTGGCTCATTCTGCCTGCAGGGTGAGCATTTGTGATTGTTTGAGAATAAACAACACTCTTTATTGATTGTAACATGGAAACATGTACTGTACATTCATACCTTTTGTTGGAGGCACCTTTTCTGGGGCACAACAATGAAAAACAGCGGGAACACTCGATGTAGTACTACTGCACACCTGAGGCATTTTGTGTGCAGGGGTTTTGTGCTTGGGAGACAGTGTTAGGAAAGTGCAGCGCCTTCTGGGGCTGACAACCTGAACAGAACTTAAGCGGCACCTCTTGGGCGGCAACAGAGGGGTAAAAGCAGCGTCTCCCTGCTGCTGGACCCACCACTTGAAACCACAGCTAGGAGGGCTGAGGCTTCTTCCTCCTGGGCATCGGGTCCCGCCGGGGGCCCGAGGGTGGACCTTTGCTCCAGGCCGACTGGCGTGGAGCTCGGGCCGGAGGATGTGCTCTCGCTGGCGGCTCACCCACTTGAGCAGTGGGCGCCAGTCTCTTGCCAGTCGGCAGAGGAGCGGCGGGCCTGTGAGAGCTAACTGCGGGCTTGGGCTTGGGCTGACGTTTGGGGATGATGTCGTGGAGAGCTTCCGTCTGCTTCTTCCCCAGATCGAATCTAGCCTGATTGGCTTCAAGTGAATGTCCGAATAACCCAGCCGCAGACACTGGTGCGTCCAGATATACAGCTCTGTCCCTATCCGGGACGTCAGAGAGGGTCAGCCACAGGTGTCTCTGCGCCACTACTGTCGAAGCCATGCCTCTGCCCAGGGAGAGCGCTGCACAGCGAGACGCACGGAGGATGTGATCTGTGGCGACTCTGACCTCGTTAAGAAGAGGTGCCAGCAGGCTGTCATCAGGAAACAGCGATCCGAACTCCGCCAGGCATATTGCCTGGTACGTCTGGAGCATGGTGATGGAGCTCATGGTGCGAGCAGTGCCGGCCTGAGCCTGATAAATCTTCTCCAGCTGCGAAGCAGAGAATCTGCAGTGCTTGGACGGAAGAGTTGCGGGGCCGCCAACACCATGGTTATGGGACGGGGCCAGATAAGCAGCCAGAGACGGCTCCATAAGGGGTGGGTTAGCTAAGCCAGCCCCCTCGGCGCCGTCCAATTCCATGTACTGTCCATAGCCAGGCACAGTGACGCGGATAGACAGAGGTTTGTCCCATGATGCTGTTAGCTCGCAGAGAAAGTCTGGGAACATGGGAAGGCAGTTTTTGGCCGTTGTGGGCTCCGGTGGGAGGAAAAAATCCGCGAACTGCAACGGCTTCTGAGCTGGTGGAGGAGAGGGCCAGTCCACCTGCAGCTTCTCAGCAGCACGGCAAAACAGGGAGAAAAGAGAGGTGTCATTGTGGCCGACTGTTGCAGCAGCGGCGGCACATTGGGCCGACAATGATCTCTCCTGCTCATCCTCCGACAAACCATGGATGTCCAGGCCGATGTCCAGCACGTCGTCGTCTTCCTGGGGAGCGCTGGCGGGCTTCAACCCAGGCTGAAGCCCGTCAGCGCTCCTGCATGGTTCCGGCTCGTCATCGGCTAACCCGTCAACATATTCCATGTGGTCAGCCCAGCTAATTGCGGGGACATAGATCGGAAAATCCTCATCTTCGGACTCGGACGAAGACGGGGCTCCAGACTCGGAAAGGAGAGGGTCATGCTGTGCGACAGCCGAGCGTCCCAGCACTTTTTCCACAAACGTCACCCGTCTTTCCAGGGTCGAGCACCGGAGCACAGGCTTCGGGCTCCGTCAACGCTCTCCTAGCGTGGACGATCCCCAGGCAGACAGGGCAGGCATCGTGCTGGTCGCTGTCGTCCAAAGAGGAACCGCATCCCTGAGGACAGGGGCGAACAGAAGATTTCATTCCAAAACGCAAAGCGAAACGCTGCACAGGAAAAACTTGACATTAGCTCTCCGCAGGCAGCCTACACACCAACCTGGTGTTAGCCTGTGGAGGCTAACACCAACAGGGGCAGTTAAGCTAAGTTCAAGTCGGCAAACAACGGAGCTAACTAGCAGCAGCTAGCTAGCCCAACTCAGCAGAGGTGTTCTCAGCGAGGTGAAGAGCGTAAGAACCAGTGTTGGGACTAACGCGTTATTAAGTAACGCGTTACAGTAACTACGTTATTATTGTGGTAACAAGCACGGTAACTAGTTATTATGCCAAAATCAGGAGCGCGTTAGTCGTTACTGGGATTTAGATAGGGTCGTTACTCGTTACTTCGTGTGGTGGCTATCGTGGAGCTTCCACAGATTCAGTAACATTAGCAAGTGGTGGAGGCCAGCAGGTGGATGAAGGAAAGGGGACGCAGAAGGAAAAGAGACCCGATGCGGCCGCCGGTCCAAGTGTGAACTGAACTTCAGGTAAGAAGTTATGACCTGCAGTCTCTCTGGGTCAGATATAAACCAAGTTTAGGTGGAGTTTATTTTCGTTATGCTGACTTTTTCCGTACTGCGTGCTAGCTAGCATGACGGAGTTTCTATACAGCTGGGTGGGTGCTATGAAGTTAATGATGTTGAACTTTATTTTGTTCATAAGTTATTAGAGTTGCCAACCGTCCCGTCTGGTATTCAGAGAAAATATTACGCGTTTCTTATTGAGGTGAAAAGGAACAGTTTGTCCCGTAATTCAGCTACAATGAAAAAGGCACAAAGCTGGAGTTATTCTGTGTCTTTGCTGCACAGCTGCCTCTTCTTCTCTCATTCTCCCCCCTCCCTCTCCCGTTTCTACTTCAATCATGAAAACTGATCAATGATCAGCTGATCGGCTCTCTTGTTTGTTTATCGCTCACTTTGCGCCGAAAGAGGAAACCAGCGGATGTCGCGCTAAACAACAGCAGCACTTTTAAGCTTGATCAGCTGTTGTTAGAATTTATTTAATATTAATTTCTAGTATCAGCTGATGTTTGCTGGAGCCACAGCTGCAAAAAAGCTGCTGGTCATGATATGGTTTGGTTATCTGGTGAGAGGGAAACATGAAGATGAAACCAGGAGATGTCCTTACTGAATCATCAGAGCTGTGACGGAGAAACAGGTTTACCTTTTAGGTGACAGGAATGAGTTGAAGTTATGAGCTGTTTCTGAGAGACAAATAACACCAGGATCCTTTTCTGAGTAGCTGACAGCTGGTAACTGTGCAGGGGCGGATCTAGCAAAGTGTTGCCAGGGGTCCATGTAGGGCATTAACAGGGAGAGGGGGGCACAAAGAAATACTTTTCTTTCTTATTCCCATTTAAAATGTCTAGCTTTTAAAAAATAATTATTTGAATCTTACAACAAACGATTGATAGATTGATGCATATATACCATCAGAACAGTGTACATCACTGTCACAACAGTGTTTATTTTCATTCAAAGGCTTTATGATTTTTCCTATAATGGTGGGCCGATCTCTAGTCAAAATGCCCGGGCCAATTTTCTGTCCCAGTCCAGCCCTGTATGCAGCTCATCTTCAGTCTGGTGTTACCTACATCTTCTTATTCAGAAGGCAGAATTTCCGAGTTCTGAGTACAATCGAAAGCACCACGACTGCAGTTTTTTTGTTGGATGTAAAAGGCGCACATGACGCTGTGACGTAGGCTAGAATCATGGCAGCAGTCAATGACGGTCCAGGCGTGGGATTTCTCTCGTGGAAATATGCACATTATCTTTTCCTTTCTATTGGTAGGTGTCCCAGTGCACTTGTGCCAAGTAAGCAAGCTAGAAGACTGGCAAAGTTATGGAAGCAACACATTAACAAGAGAATTCTGAGTAAAACCAAAGTTACTTTCCCTAGTAACTAGTTACTTTGAAAGTAACGAGTAACTTGACGTAACTGAGTTACTTTTGAGAGAAGTAACTAGTAATGTAACTAAGTTACTATTTTAAAGTAACTTACCCAACACTGGTAAGAACTGAAGGATGACTGTGATGACAGCGGCTATATGTGCAGGCGGGGCCGTGCGCGTGTCATCACACGTCATCTGCCTTAAAGGCGTGAATAAAGGTTTCTTCAGCCAGGACACGCGAGGGCGTGATATCCCATACTTATGTGTTGTACCGAGTGAATCGACTGAAAGGGAACTGGTTTGGCTTTCGTCCGTCAGATACACACCAAAGCACAATTTTTGGTAGAGCATTCAAGCGGGCTGTTGTTATTACCGTGTTTTTCGGAAAATAAGTTGCTCTTAAAATCCTTTGATTTTCTGAAAAAAATCGACAGTGCCCCTTATAATTCGTATGTATAAATTCTGGTTGTGCTTACTGACCTCTAACCGATTTTATCTGGTACACGGTGCTCAAAAATCTGTAAAAAATGTTTTTGTACGACTTTGCTAAGCTACGAAGCTGCACCGCTTAATGGATTGTTGGAGCATTACGGCTATCGTAGTCGGGAACCTCGCAAAGTGATACGTACTGTGCTTCAACATAATTGTCATGGCTACTGAACGGACCCACGCGCAGACAGTTCTTTCAAGGAAACAAAAGGGGATTTATTTACAATAGGGATCACCTTAGTGCAAAATATATGTACAGTGAGTTGGGAGGGGGTCCAGGGCTCCAGGGAGAGAAGGGGGGGGGAATCCACACACACGCTTCCTCTTCCACTCAGTCACCGCCACCGCTCCTCCGCACACACGCACTCCTCTTCAGCCGCACTCGCTCCAACACTCCACACACTGCCCCACTTGGACAGGTCCGGTGATTCGGTCCAGAATCTACAGACAGAAGGTCAAAGGTTAGTTCCACAACATAAAACACGTGTAAGCGATTCTTCTTTGAATATGCCGCGAGCACGAACTCAGGTGGTTCGACGTTCCAGCGGTGAGCTGCTCTGTGCCACTGCCTTAAATAGCAGCTGGGGAAATCAGCCAGATCAGCCGCAGGTGGACACCATCCACAGGGGTGCGTGGGCCAAGAGTGAGAGCCCGTAATGAGCTCCACCCAGGCAGAGAGGAGGAGGAGAGACAAAAAACTAAAACTAACAACAACAAAACCTGTAGCCAGCGTGGGCCAACCAGAGAGACACGGGGACCGTGACAGTAATATTATGGTATTGTGTGTGTGTATAATCTCTTTTTAAGTTTTGTGGATATTATACATGGTTATGCTCAGGATATGTCAGCCCATTTCCACTGGAAATGCCTTTTGGTTAAACTGCCAGCAAGGAATTTGCATTTTCACTGTTAATTTTTTATGTAGCTTTAATGCACATAAAAAAAACAGCTGCTTGTTTAAGTAAAAATACATTGATTTTTTTTTTGCACTAATAAAGTTGCAGAGTTGTAAAGTATTTTGTCTCGCGTCAATTATATTGTCAGTTATATTGTTATCGCAAATTTTAAACTATATATCTTGATAAATATTTTTGCCCAAATTGCCCTGCCCTAGCTCCCTAGTGCCAGCAGCACTCATGCAGCCCCAAACAATGACATCCCACCACCATGCTTGACTGTAGGCAAGGCACACTTGTCTTTGTACTCCTCACCTGGTTGTCCTTAGTCTACTTGTCTTCAGCAAATTGTTTGCGAGCTTTTTTGTGCATTATCTTTAGGAGAGGCTTCCTTCTGGGATGACAGCCATGTGATGCTGTGTGCGGGGTATAGTCTGAGCCAGAGGCGGAGCCAGACATTTGAAACACCCGGGGCTTAGCCCAAAGAGTAGTATGCATGTGGGATTTTTTTTTTTTTTTTTGGGGGGGGGGTGTAGAAATGACTGAAAGATTAATAGGCTCTGTTCAAAAAAGAATGACTTCATATAGGGAAAAATATATATCACATGTGCAGGACACCTTAAACTCGTTTTTTAATTAAGCAGCAAGGCAGAACAAGGTCAGGGCTGCATCAAGACACGAGGACTAAACCCCAATTCAACCAGACCCAGAACTGATCCTGAATTAAAACAGGACTACAACAGTTCAAAATCAGGACTACTGAGGACTTAACCAAGACAGAACCAGAATCAGAACTAGATGATAGCACTAAAAATCATCATAGACCTGCACTACACTTATTTTTTTAATTCTACCAAAGTCCACTATTTAGATTGAGAAAAGTTTATATAATTATTTAGCCTTGTTGTGCAAACAAGCCTGCAGAACTTAATAAATACAGAATTTGAAAAATAACAAACCTAAAAAGAAACACTAGGTACGAGATACATGAGGACCTGTCTGTCCTCGTTCTCCTCTCTCTCCCTCTTTGTGCTGACAATCATCAAATATACAGTTGAAACCAGATATTTACTCTTCAGATAAAAACACTTTTTTAATTGTAACATCAAATCAGACTAAATGTTTATTTCTTTAGATTGATAAATATAAAAAACATATTTGTTAACTTTAAGAGTAAAGAGAGAAACTATCTGTATTTCTTAATTGCAAATGGCACCAAATTGTATTCAAACTTGAGCCACACTTATGGAGCTCCACAGTTCTTTTCCTGGTGTTTTGGTTGATATCTCTTGATTTTCCCATGTCAAAGAAACAGGCTCTGTGTTTTGCCTTATATGCATCCACAGCTGTGCCACCAGTTTACTCACATGGACTCTACTAACCTATCAGAAGCTTCTTCAGCTCAGAATGGAATCGTCTGGAGTTTTCTTATTAATTAACAATAAATTTAGTGTACATGTACTCCTAAATTTGATGAAAGTGATAAAAATAGCTCTGTCTCTCTTTATTCTGAAATTTAACTAATTCAAAATATATTTCAATATTTATCTAAAACAAAAATTTACTCTGTTGTACAGTAAAAATGTTTTGTTTTCTCCCTAAAGTGTATGTAAATATCTGGTTACAAATGTGAATATCCTGCTGTGTACTGAAATCCCTCTTGTTTTGCATAGAAATATACTGAACAACATACAAAGCATAATATATAAAATAACATTTACCTGAGTTTTTTCTTTGAAAGAACCCTCGAATGTCCATTCTTATGTTTCAGTACATAACTGAAACCGATTTAGTCGGGAGGGTAAGAACTGAGAATATGAAATAAACACACGTAAGCTAAGACTCTAAAAAAAAATAGCATTTGTTCGGCTTTTCATTTTGCCATTTGTTGATTCACTTGAAGAGCGAGTAACGTAATATTGGTCAAGTGATCAGTTTGATATCAATCTTTCGTGATGCACCGTCATATTTACATTATTTGTACGGTACGAATGATTTGCTTTGGTACCTGGTCAAACTTAAGCTCTCCTTAGTATGGCTGGCTCCGTCTCTCCAACAGCGCACTCACGGGCAGCAGCTGCCCCGCCCCCTCGCTCAGTCGCTTAGTGCCTGAGCTTGGATCATACCAATATCAGGGGGGGATTCACGCACAGTCGTAAATTCCCACAGTGTGCACTATGTGCTTCGAATATTGTGTGTACTTTTTGTTTTATACAGTTGTCAGCCAGGCATCTAACTATGAAAAAATTACACTCCAAAATACCCCGGGCTTCTGACAAAACAACCCGGGCTTAAGCCCCGTAAGCCACCCCCCCGCTCCGCCCCTGGTCTGAGCACTGACAGGCTGATCCTCCATGCCTTCAACCTCTGCAGCAATGCTGGCAGCACTCATGCATCTATTTTCAAAAGACAACCTTTGGATATGACGCTGAGCGTGTGCAATCAACTTTTTTCGACCATGGCAAGGTTTGTTCTGAGTGGAACATGTCCTGTTAAACCGCTGTATGGCCTTGGCCACCGTGCTGCAGCTCAGTTTCAGCGTACTGGGTATATTCTTTGCCATGATGTGCGATGTTAAACTTCCAGTGAACAGTATGAAAGTGTGAGAGCAATAACACCAAATTCAACACACCGGTTCCCCATTTGCACCTGAGACCTTGTAACACTAACGAGTCACATGACACCAGGGAGGGAAAATGGCTAATTGAGCACATTTTGGACATTTTCACTTAGGGGTGTACTCACTTACTTTTAGGCAATAATGGCTGTGTGTTGAGCAATGTTCCCTCTAATTTTTCATGTGTCTGAGCGAACACACAAACTTCCTGAGCGGACACTTGGACCACTGTGAGTAACAGCAGACGTGTGCACTGTGGTCACGCCGCCATTGAATTTATCCAAGGTACATGGTTTATTAAAATAATCAACTGATAGCATTTACATTTATGTTAGACTACTTTTAATTAAATGCTTTAGCCCACTTACAATGAAAATTAAAACAAATCTTGTTCATGACCTGCGTAGTATGTTAACACTATTGGAAGTAAAAATAACTTGAACTCCAATTTTGAAAACACAAATTTTTTTAATTTTTTTTTGGTTATAAAGCTCTGACTTGTATTATGAGTATGAGTCTGTGGTCTGGGAGAGAATCCTGTAACTCTCTGTCTGCAAAATACAGTAAATAATGACCAATGTTGGGCAATTAATTATATAGTTACTTCTTCAAAAAAGTAACTCAGTTTTGCAAACAACAGTTTTTTGCAGCTGTTTACCTAAAAATGCAGCCAAGGCGGGTTTTTTAAATAAACATTTCAAACTATTTACGGAACAATCCTGTGTTCTGCATGAAATCTGGTGCCACACAAGTTATTTGTGACACTCCAAAACATAATTTCTGTCCACGATGAGATAAAGGAGAACAACAGCCTGATACCTGCAGGCCTCCTCCAGGCCTGCAGAAGATGTATCACTCCTGTAACACCTGTAGCACTCAGTAGTCGCCTCATTGTTCTGACACACACAACAAAACCATTGTCTACATTACACACTAACTACACAAGATTTGCGCTAAACGTCGCAAATCTCTCACATCTCAAAACACTGCCGTCACTCCTAAAACTTCCCCCCTTGACTAAACAATAAATGCCATGTTGCCATATCGTTTTTTTTTTATTGGTCCACATGGTACATTTTTCCACCAATAGGAAAGGCTGGGGGAGGAGTTTGTTTTTGCTCACAGGCGCAGAGGTCGTGTCCAAATTCATGGGCTGCATCCTCCTGAGGCCGCATTTGTAGACCGATTACGTCACAGCGACGCGCCGAAGGCTGTCCAAATTCGTAGACTCCTCCGAATGTAGCCGACAAATGCGTCCTCCTTTTCCCCGAATTTTAAGGATGGGTCGGGTGTGTCCTTCGTGGCCTACCATATCCCAGAATTCATAGCGCGGCCCAGCCAAATTCCAGTTTCCAACAATGGCGGCCGCTACTAAGTTTTAAAATTACTCATACTAATCTTTCTGGGTCACAAAATAAACTTTTAACATATTTTCAGGCGTGGAAGTAGTTGTGTAAACATCAAATATCTGCTCGGTTTATCAAGATATCGCATATTTGCAAAAGTGCGTCGACGTTTTCGAAGGCGTCTGCTACCCACCAGCTCGATAGCTAGCCGGGAGCTCGAGGGTTACTGATGCGGCCGAGAACGGCACAACTCCCGGCACATCATTTTCACATCACCGCGGACTTTCGCTGCTCGGGTTAAACGTAATATATAAGTCACTTAGACAACCTAAAAATGTTATTGTTGGGCTTTTTTCAGTGTTTTGTTTGTTCGTGAGTAAATCGGTTTGGCTGAGATTAAAGTTATTAGATAAGATTAGATAAAATAAAACTTTATTAATCCCCCTCCTCCTTGGTTTTTACACAGCTGACTAAACGTCAAACAGAAAACTGATTAAACAGAAGTATGAGACAGTCGAGAATTTACGCCAGTGTCCTGTTATATTTTAGATAGCAAGGAGCAGACGACCGAGTTTATTAAACTCCACTGAGACAGCGGTGACGCTAATCAGAAGGCTAGACCGTCCAATTTCACGGCCGTTTACTTCCGGCCTACCCGACCTTCTGAGGACCCGGCCCACGTAGACCGCGAAGGCCGGGTCCTCAGGAGGATGCAGCCCATGAATTTGGACACGACCAGAGTGTTTTCCTTATAAAACACCGTTTTTACCGTTTCTTCCGCAGTAAATATAAACAACGATAGTATCCAGGAAGAAAACCAAACATTGCATATATTTTTTATCATAACTCTGGTTTTACGTGGCCTATAAACACAATTTAAAAACTGGTATAAAGTCCACACTTTTTCCGTCAACTGTTCCGTCTGTCCTGCTCACATCTCCAATGGTTGTACACGTTGTCATTAACGTGGCTTCACCCCACATCAGCCACCCCACTTTGCTAGCTAAAACACCGGTGTCTGCACATAAGGACACTGTCCTAGCCGCGTATATACGAATGTCAATCGCATCATTGGCTGTGTCCCAATTCAGGGTCTGCACGCTTGAAGTACGCGCACTACGCGTACTACATACCTGTGTACTATAAGTATGAGAAGCACGAAGTGAGAGGCTTGTGAAATGGGATGGTCTAGCCTTCATAGCGCTGTTCAGGTTGCCTAGCAACCATGATACTAACAGCAAGAAAAGTTTCATACAGCATTGCCTGACAGAAATGAAGGAGAAAAAATGTTTTGTTTGTCATTCATTTTTGTCATGACATCACTTTGATTAGTTTGTGCGCAACACAGACCGTGCCAGCAGTGCGCAATTGCGCACGCGAGCAACTTAGAGGGAACATTGGTGAGTTATTTTGAGGTGACATCAAATATGCAGTGTTATACAAGCTGTACACTGACTACTTTTCATTGTATCAAAGTGTCATATCTTTAGTGTTGTCCCATGAAAAGATAGAATAAAATATTTACAAAAATGTGAGAGGTGTTTATAGTATCTCACTTTTGTCAGATACTATAACACCCCTCACTATATGGGAGATGTTTTAGTCTTAGGCGTTTCTGGGGAAATTTTTACAGTAAACAGAAGATGCACTGACAACATTTGGAATAACTGTATTATCAGTGTATGAACGTGTGTGTCAATGGGTGGATGACTGAATGTGTAAAGGGCTTTGGGGTCCTTAGGGACTAAGTAAAGCGCTATACAAATACACGCCATTTATCTTTTTTTTTTTTTTTTTATGAAACTTTGAGTTTACTTTGGAAATATTGACCGGAAATCGTTTCGTCCTATTTACTGTTTGATTTTCGAAGGGAATCGAACCGACATAATTTTGTTTATATCGCAGTTACATCCGTTTTCGCTGGGTTAGTTGCAATATTTTCAAAAACCGAAATCAGATCTGTCCACAAACAAGCTCTGATTTTGCCGGAAGTCATTTTCATTCCGTGTAACTTGACCCGTGGCTCGTTCTCCTCCCTGTTGCTATGGTAACAGGGCTCGCCCAGGTGGAGCCACTGGCTGGCGTTTTGTTGGTCACGTGGGGGTCTGAGGAACAGTAGAGAAAGTGGTAGCTACATTCCCATTAACCGCAAATTCATGGAAACAAGCAGCTGCACTGTGATTTCTCCTCGACGAACGATCAGATGAAATTACATCAGTTTTTTCTTCCGTGGGGCAAAGTGCTTTAACGAAGACTGCTTTTAAGTCACAGCGCTCAGCAGTGATTAAGAAAAGAAATGCGGCTGTTTACAGACATTATTTGGTGGAAAACAGGTTTACTCACTGTGACATTTCGCGATTTTTCCCTCTGCTGTATTATCTTGTCTTGAGGTGGCTGTCTTTTAGACACGGTGTTCCGTTGTCTCCGCATCCTCTAGCATGAACTTGTAGCGTTGACGCCAGTATAAAAGCTACCTGCGAGGACGTGGGCAGTCCGCCATGAAAATGATGCATCATGGAATGTGAGCGTCTAAACTTTAAGCAACAATTCCACGCCGCGGAGAGTAAAAACATGGAGGTGAGGCAATAACCGACTGAGGCTGATGAAAAAGAGCCTCCCTCAGCTCGTTTTTGTGTGTGTGTGTGAATGTTTGACTCTGCTGGTCGTGGCCGACACACGCACCCAAAGGACCTGCACGGGGACGGGACGTCAGTGTGTGTGGTGATGCTTCTTCTCTATTTTTTTTCTGGTGTCAGTTTTGGTTTCTCCAGCAAGGTCTGCGCTATTCCGCAATGGCTCGATTTGAAGACGAACTGTCCGGCCGCTATGGAGGCGGCTGCCCCGCGGCCCCTGCCAGGGGGGGCAGCCGGCAGCCGGGGCCTCCGGGTGGCCAGAGGATGTACAAGCAGACGATGGCCCAGAGAGCCAGGACCATGGCCATTTACAACCCAATTCCAGTCAAACAGAACTGCCTCACCGTCAACCGCTCTTTGTTCATCTTCAGCGAGGATAATGTAATACGGAAATATGCCAAAAAGATCACCGAATGGCCATATCCTTACAACCCAGTAAACCCCCAGATAAGCCGCTCTGTCCTGTATAAAACCCGCATGCCTGACGCCGAACTCCCAGGAAATTTTAAGGGGCCTTATTTAGAGGCAGAAGAAGCCGGCATCTAGAATACTGTTTATTAATTAGTATAAATATATGTTAAGAAAGCAACAATACGTTCAGCTAAAATGTAAAACTTGCACAGCTGGCTCTCTGGTTGTTTCCAGTGTTGGTCACAAGTCCCATGCTGCTAAATGCTGTAGTCATGAGGTTTTTTTTTTTTTTTTTTATAATATAGCACATCTAGGTAAGAGCTGAAGTTTATGTGTGATGATATGACTATATGGGCTTCTCGGTAGATCCTTTTCTTGTCTTCTGGTGAATGCTGTGCTCTGCAGATGGTGCTGTCCAGGGAACTGAACTTCAGCAATCTGCAGGCTTTCCTCAGCAGTGAGGCGGTGGCACGCTGCATGGGTGTGACACAAAACAAACAAGCGCTGAAATGCAGCAGGTTTCAGGTTATAAAGCAGCTCATGTCTGTTTGGTAGATGTTGTGCACAGTGAGTGAATGCCACCTGCTGAGCTTTGTATGCTGACCAAAATCATTTCTTACTGGTGTGCATTTAGATTTTTTCTGAGGAAAAGTCCCTGGAAAGACACCTGTATATGTGCATGAGTGTTCATGCAATTAACTCACATTTAGTTGTGGAATAGTATCCATTGCGTAAGTCACTGGTTGGTTAACCTCTGGCATGATAAAAGTTTTCTTTTATCATTTTTAATGTCGCAGTGCATTAGTGAGCCATTTATCCTGGTGCGCTGCAGGAGGATTTACTGTGGTTCGAAGCAGTTGGAGGCCTGGTGGCTGGAATCCATCGGTCTCCTCCCTCTCCTGAGGATCCTCTCCTACTGGCCGAGCTGTATCGTCCGTGAGGGGTACACTAATAACACGACGGCAGTGCAATGTAGGGAGCGAGATACCCAAATGAGCGGTACAAATCTGCATTTAATTTCTTTTAAAAAGCAGACGTTAAATTAAACACTGAAGAACTGCTGCATATCACCAGATATGCATCACCAAGCTCCCACCACACTGGAGACTTAGAATGGTGATCACTTTGGGTTGTCTTGCTTTTGCAAAAATCAGGGAGTGTATTAGAAGATAGATATAGCTCTCTAGTAAGGTGCTAGTAAAATAGTACGACTATATTGAAGGGGCACGTCGTGAAAATATTTAGTTTACTGTACTGTATTTTTCTGTGGGTGTAGATGGAGAAAGTAACCATCTATACACACAATTATAATCAGGAGTTGTCATCCTTGATTTTTAGTGTACAAATTTGACTGGAAGTGTTTGTTATAAGTGACCAAGTTGAGGTCTGCAGATCATGAAAAGGTTTTCCTCAACTCGTGTAAGAACAAAGCTGGAAAGATTAGTTTTGTAATGTAAAAGGTTACATTGTTAAATTGTAATAAGTAATGCAATTAAATTTAAATGAAAGGAGTACAACTTATTTCAGTTAGTTTGGTACAGGAATTGCAGTGCTAGGTGTTTGGCAGATGGGAGGTAGTGCATATTCAAACTATTAAAAAAACCCCACACAGTTCAAAAGAATGCTCTAAAAATATGACAAAAATGGCATTTATAACAAACAATGTAACAAAGGTTATATTTCAAATGTAATCCACATACACTGCAAGCTTTTTATCAACATCACATTTTTACTCTGTAGTTTTTAAAACAAATTTTCCCAGTATCTGACTACAGTTACATTTATTTTATGAGTTCATTATAGAACTCTGTTGTATTAGAACTGTTATATATAATGGAATAAAAATTTCCATTACCGTTTCATTGACTTTGTTTGCAGTACAAATGTAAACATGAAAAAAACAGATATCAAAATTTGAGCCCATAATACCAAATGACTGAACCCAGTCTAGATACAGGGACGCAATTTTGCCCTTTATTCTTCTGATTATACTTACATTATTTGTGTCATTTTATTATGGAGTGCTTCCTGCATAAAGGAGTTTCTGTGCTTCCTCTTCTCCCTAAAGCAGCGTTAGCTTCCCATTTCCAATATTGTGATAGCAGCAGCAAGAGGGAAAGGGAACATTTACAAGATGGTAGTGCTGCCAAAAACACAGTAAGCTGAGCTGGAGTTGGGAGACTTAAGCAAGTTAAGATTTTCAATGGAAGTAGATATATTGGATGTTGAATATGAAGCTGCTAGGCAGCAGGGAAAGAGAGAGACCACAGAGAAGCTTTATGCATATATTGAAGGAAGACATGGTGTAACACAGGAGAATGCTAGTTGTTGGAAGAGATGGAGGCAGATGATCTGCTGTGGCAATATTACCAGTTAACATAAAAGGATAGCTTTGGTTGACCTATGAAGTGATAGCAAAAATGCCGGTGTGTCAGCATTGCTCCGCCCAGATGATTGAAACAGAGCTAGGAACTGAACTTGGAACTTAAAAAAAGTGTTGTGTTAGGAAATAATAAACAAACAAAACACACTGATTGCTGTACTGAGTCAGTCCTTGAATATATTTCTGCCACAAACTCACCCATCATCTACCCAGTTCTCTTCATTCTTACTATAAAACCCTGATGGATAGGGACATTAGTTCATGAACTATTTCTTCTTCCTTAATACATCATTTCCAAGTTGACACTTAGTAGCTGTTTTACCTGCTCTGTTGTCTAACCTTCCATTGATTTCTCTTGGTATGACAGAAAGATGATGACAAGCAGGCTAAAAGCTTTATCACTGATGGATGAGGTAGCCACAAAAAATAACTGCTATGAAATTTAATTGTAGCTTCAAGTGCATGCACTCTGTTTCTTTGAATCTTCTCCAGTATTCCTCTCCAGCCAATCTGATACATAACCTAGCACAATCATTTCAACAGAAAGAGATGTCTGGTGCCAGTGCCAAAACTTTCTATTCATGCATAATGCTGTTACCTACCAATGTAAAGGGGGGAATGGCTTTGTGTCAACTTTCGTCAGGTTTCTATGTCTTGATTTAATGTTTGCTAGTTTTCACAAGACTTCCTTAACACTGTCACTCCATTTGAGTACATGATCTTGGCTACTATTATAGCAAACTGCATTGTGCTGGCCTTGGAACAACACCTACCGGCCTCAGACAAAACCCCAATGTCAGAGCGTTTGGTAAGTAAAAAAGCTGGTTGATTCTTTTATTGTGTTACACAATAGAAACAGCAGTTTGTAAATGCAAACACTGTGAGGATTAGCATTGTTATTTTTAACAGATGTTTTTCTTTTGTCTGGAATGCATGCATGCATGTCTCTCTGTAAGTAAATAGTTTCTATTCTGCAAACTCTGCTTCCAAAAAGTTTCTGATTTCATTCTTTCCTCTTTTACCTAACTGTGTGCTCATGGGTTTGACCATTTCAAGTAGTATCAAGTATCTAAACTGAAAAGATGTGAAGATACCAGTTTTCCCCTCAGCATGTGTCCTTCCTCCTGAGCGCTGCAGGTTGTGTAGATCCATGCAGAGCTGCCTTTGATCCCCATTGTGTCATTACCACAGGCTACCCCTGCTCCATCTTCCTCCCACCGAACTCTCTTGTCAAGTCTTTCTATTAAAGAGGGAAATAGTGGGAGTTACAATGGCAGGGCTGCTTTAGAAATTAAATACCACATACCATAGATTTCATAAAATGTCTGTGTTTGCCAAGCAAAGTTATGGAGTTGTGACAAGGGCTACAATTTAAGATTATTGCTTTGGGATTGTGTAGTGTCAAAAAAACGAATAAAAATTAAAAAGCCAAACTGAAAGCTCCCTGCTGTGATAAGGAAGCGGTTGAAAGTAGGTATCAATAGGGCTGTTCGATATAACAATATATATTGGATGACGATATAAAAATGTCTATCGTTTCATTTTACGCTATCGTTTGTTTCGTAGTGTCGCAAAATAAGCAATATTTTTTCATCGTTTTGATGGTCACTGCAGTGGCTATATTCATTTCTTAAAGTTCTCTCTTTCTCTTATATTTTATATAACCACACTACGGACGGACAAGCGCCTGTTTTTATGTGTTGTCGTTAGCAACAACGATGGTAATAGCATCGCGTGTCCGCTTGTTTATGTTCCACAAACCTTTCACAATAAAGCTCAAGATCCTGTTGAGACTTTTCAAAATAAACTGAATCACGTGAAAGAGCAGATTATTTACGGATGAGAAGTAAAGAAGAGCCGCCAGGTGCTAAAAAATAAACCTTAGACTCAAACGTTAGAACAGGCTTTTCCCCGCAGCACGCCGTGTAATAAATACTCACAAAGAAAACGGTGTCTAAATGTCTAAAAATGTATAGTTTCATGCATCGGTTAAAACACTCGACTCCAGCTACAGGACGCCCAGCTGGAAACACTTCCACTTCCAGCAAAGATTCACAGAATTTACAGAAAATGTTACATTTTTGTGATTTATATCGTTATCGGGACGATAGAATTGTTATATTGGGATATGAGATTTTGGTCATATCGCACAGCCCTAGGTATCAATACAGAAGGGGGAATAATTATTTGATCCCCTGCTGAATTGGTAAGTTTGCACACTTACAAAGAAATGAACAGTCTCTAATTTTATGGTAGTTTCATTTGAATGAAGAGACAAAATATCAGCTAGAAATAAAATAAATAAATAAAAAAAAAACACTAAAGAAAAAATTAGTATTTGATCTCCTACAATCCAGCCTTAATTCTGGCTCCCACAGATTCGCCGTGTGGTCATGTGTGCTCACACAGATTGCAATCAGTTAGTCAATTAAATACATTTGGTCTGTCAAAGGACATCAGGGACAATATTTTAGACCTGTGGAAGGCAAAAACAGGCTACAAGACCATCAGCGAGGAGCTTAGGGAGAAGGTAACTACTGGTGGTGTGATATTCTGTCGCTCTCTAATAAAATTAAATGATCATAAAACTAAAAAACAAATCTACTATAAGAATTAGAGACTGTTCATTTTTTTCCAAGTGAGCAAACTTACAAATTCAGCACAAGATCAAATAATTATTTCCACTACTGTGTAGTCTTTTGTATGATTTTTATAATCTTATACTCTATTAATTGTTGATTTGGTTATTTGAAAAAAAAAAAAGGTCTGTTATTCTATTTCACTGCAAGGGAAGTAGTAGAATTCGCCTGTTTGAGGTAACAAAGATATTAGTTGCACTTTTATCAACATGTAATTAACCAAAATGGTGCCTTCAATGAGGTTTCAAGGCATTTGATAAAAGCAGCTATAGATCACTTTTATGGTGATCACACTACTATTTGATGTTGCCATCCAAGTCAGTACACCCTTTATGCTGATGGATGAACAGGCTGTAGCATGAATGTAGCGTGCCTGTAATGTTACTATGTTACTCTCAGTCTCTCTGTACAAAAAGTTTCATTTTTAAGAGGAAGTTAAAATACTGCTCGAAAACGAGCAGGAGGACATCTGCATGTGTAATTGCATTGTAATGGGCAAAATTGGATTAGGGTTATATTATATGTCGGAGTATTCTGAGGTGTGAAGTTGATAACAGATCGCTTAACCGTAACCAATTATTGATTAATGATTACCTTTATGATACCTTTTGGAGTTTGTTTTTTGAATAGATTGAATAGATGCCTTGACCTAAGTTTGAGTACTTTTTTAAAACCTCTTCTCACTTTAAACTCTATTAAGTTAATGGAGTGATGAAGCCGAATTAATTATACTGAATCAGTCTACCAGCACTAGTTACACCATGTGTTATTCCTTTTACTGGGGGACACCTCTAGTTTTCTAAATCGTTTCCAGAACTCACAGATTCACAGGGAAAAAAAGGTTTCGATTTTTCGTAGTTATAGTTCTTTTGGTGGGTTAAAGCATCTGTAGAGCTTGCTTTGTAGAGGATCACGGACACTTAATGATCTAGACCCTTCTTTTTCATTGTGTATTATTTCACATTATCTGTCTCAATCTTTATAAATTTATGTCTGCAGTTTCAGAAATCCTTTGCTCTTCTTTCCTCTTACAGGATGACACAGAACCCTACTTTATTGGAATATTTTGCTTTGAGGCTGGCATCAAGATCATTGCCCTGGGCTTTGCGTTCCACAAAGGCTCCTACCTGCGTAATGGCTGGAATGTAATGGACTTTGTGGTGGTCCTAACAGGGTGAGTAGCACAGGCCTAATGGCTTATGTAGCTGCTAACTGACAGAGCCGATGGGCAACAGCGATTAATGAGAGGCGGGAGAGAGCTTTGTTGTGTATGTGTGTGTGTTGCATTTCTAATGATCAGTAGAGCTGAGCCATTCCAGATGGTTGGGTGTTTTCTTCCTGTCTGAATAATCAGTGTCTCAGTAAGGGGAATTGTCTGCAGTAGATGTGCAAAACAGAAGGAAATCAGAGAACACAGCACAGAAAGGACTATAATACAAATCCAGTAAAAGCTTCTTTCTTTCTGTTTTTCATCTTTAAAATCATGAAAAACAAACGGATTTTCGAGTAATAGCAAGTTTTGTTTTTTTCAGGGGATTGTGTTGAGTTTAAGGCCATGGCTAGTTCCTTCTGACCACTCTGATGAAAGCACTTAGTTGTGGTTTTAAGAAATTTAGAATAGATGGTACAAATCTTTTTGGAAGTCTGTCTCAAACATGCATCAGTTTCTGTCATGTTTGTGTTGAAAAATTTGGCCAAGTTAACAAAGGATATATCTACACTGTAGATATTTCCCCAAAAAATGTAAGCAGAAACACAAGTAAAGTTGACTTTTTCATAGAGTCAAACTGTAAGAGTTTAGTTTACTTTGTTAACGTTGTATTTATTCTTGTGACTTAAGATAAGATAGCTCTTTATTGTCATTGCACAGTCATACATAGTACAGTAGTACAATGAAATTGGAAAAACTGTCCTGCGTCGGCACTACATATAACACAACACGACACGATATGACACATCCAAACGCAACAAACAACACAACACAGTATATTAACTTAGTATAAAAAAGAAGAATAAGTGTATGTGTATTGCACACTGTTATTATTGCACATTAATTATTATTGCAACTTGTTATAAATATAAATATTATTGTTATTGTTTTAAACATTGTTACCTCCCCCCTAAAAAAGTCCAGGGAGGTATCCAGTCAGGTCAGCTATTTACATTGATTAGGGCTATTGCCCTGTTGTAAAAGCTGTCCTTGAGTCTATTTGTTCGGGACCTCAGCAGCCTGAACCTCCTGCCAGACGGCAGCAGCTTATACACCCGGTGTCCTGGGTGTGTGCAGTCCCGTAGGATGCTGCGTGCCCTCTTGAGACAGCGAGTGCTGTACAGATCCTTCAGGGAGGGAAGAGGATGTCCAATGATTTTTTGGGCCATGTTGATGATCCTCTGGAGTGCCTTTCTGTGTGCTGTGGTGCAGCTGGAGAACCACACACCGATGCAATATGTCAGCACACTTTCAGTGGAGCAGCGGTAGAAGACGGTCAGCAGCTCCTTCTTCAGGTCCATTTTTCTGAGGATTCTCAGAAAGTGGAGACGCTGTTGGGCCTTCTTTAAGACCGCAGAGGTGTTAGAGCTCCATTGGAGGTCTGTGTCTATGTGCACACCCAGAAACTTGAAGCTGGAGACCCTTTCCACGCACTCCCCATTGATGCTGACAGGCTGCAGCTCGGACTTCCTCCTTCTGAAGTCAACTACCAGTTCTTTTGTTTTGGTGGTATTGAGGTCCAGGTTGTTAACTGCACACCAATCTGACAGCCTCTGAACTTTAGCTCTGTACGCAGTCTCATCTCCCCCTGAGATGAGCCCCACCACAGTAGTATCATCTGCAAACTTGATGACTGTGTTGTCTGGGTGGGAACTAACACAGTCATGTGTGTACAGAGTGTACAGTAGGGGACTCAGTACACAGCCTTGTGGAGAGCCAGTGTTGAGGCTGAGGAAAGATGAGGCCCCACTCTAACTCTCTGTACACGGTCTGAGAGGAAGTCTCTGATCCAGCGGCAGGTGGTGGAAGGAAGTCCAATTTCCAGCAGTTTAACTATTAGTCTGTCCGGGAGTATCGTATTGAAAGCAGAGCTAAAGTCAACAAAGAGCAGCCTGGCGTAACGGCCCTGCAGTTCCAGGTGAGAGATGGTGGTGTGGAGCGTTGTAGCGATGGCATCTTCAGTTGATCTGTTAGCTCTGTATGCAAACTGGAGCGGGTCGAGTGTGGGTGGCAAGCAGGACATGATGTGACGTCGGACCAGTTTCTCGAAGCACTTCATTATAACAGGTGTTAGAGCAACTGGTCGGTAGCCTATTAAACTTCTATACTGCTATACAGTTTAGAACCCTTGATGTTTATTTGTACCTTATGAAGGTCAGTCTGGAACTTCAGGTAAAAATTTTGTATCCCCTTTAAAAGTGATGCAATGCTTTTGCATCACTTTTAATTGCTGTTGAAGTGTGGTAACGGTGAAAAGGGAGAGGCTGTATTGTGGGGGGTTGATGCTGGAAGGGCAGGGATCAGGAGACTGCTGTTATGCTGCTGAAAGTCCCTGAACACGTGCTAGCCCCACTGGGGGACAGGCCAGCCTCTTTTACGTAATGATACAGAGATTTATTTGCAACGTCTTGGGCTGTGAGGAGCCTCGTTGCAACAAACAGCCTCTGCCAATTCCCAAACCTCTCATCAACACCTTAACCTCTTGCTGGATATCACTAAGAGTCAGTGAGACTTTTGTTCCTGTTAGCTGGAAACAAGGAAATATAATAAATGTCTGGTTTGCTAATATGTGTCTGAGATCTGCTTGTTTGCATGTTGCATCTTTATTGTAGAACCAAAACCGTTTGTGTTCTGCATAAATACTAAATATAAATATGTTAAAACTAGCAAATATAAGGATTCCTTATATAATCAGTCAGTTCTAACGATCCCACGTGAGCATCTCAAACTGTCAATTTTCTTGTTCCATAGCTTTAGTGTATCTAATGAAGCTATAAAAAACTTTATACTATAAAAATTGTCAAGTTACAGGCCTTCAAAGTACATGCAGAGAATTTTGCACTTGTTCATCCTTTTTGAGCCTTCCTAACATAGAAAGAGCTATACTGGGAGCCCAATCCAGTCAAAAATATTTTCTTGATAAGGATGGAGGATGGGTTACACTGGCTTACATATAAATCTAGTTATCTTCTGATGATGGCCTTTTTTCAAGCTATAGGCAAGTGATGGAATACTGTGGGATTAAAAATAGGCTTAGCATGTGCATTACGCAATAAACAATTTCTGTTATATACTTATGAATAATAGAAACATTCTAACATATGCAAAATGTATGCAAGGAACATTTCTCCTAGTAAAATGCTTTCTTTGCATAAGTACCCACAAGTACTGTATGAAGCATAAATCGTGTGTTGAGTGTTGAGATAATTGACAGGTTGTTAGAGCATTTGTGAGAGAGAGAGAGAGAGAGAGTGAGAGTGAGAGTGAGAGTGTCTGTGTGTGTGGCTGGGTGTGGATGCAGCTCAAGCAGGCCTGATTCAATTGGGGCTGAACAGGCTGGCATGTCAGCCATAATTGAAGGGTTGGGTGGTGGATAGAGGCCATTACAGCCGTGGTCTGGTCATTTTATCAGGGCCGTGCTACACTGATGGGTTGAGCCATGTTTTCTGGGTAGATATCGGATCACTTGTGCAGAGTGCATGCAGCTGAACACACACATGCAGGTAGTGCACTTAAGCATGCTTGTACACACATGCTGGCCAATCATTTCTCAGTGATGATGTCCATTTCCTGCAGGATGTGCTGTGTGAAAACCCATAGCAATCATGTATTAGCAGTGACTCATTGATTATCAGCATTCAGCTCATCTGAGCAGTCATCTTAGCAGGTTGTTTGTAACTTGAGTATAACATGACCCTTCATGGTTCACTCTGTTGTGCTTTCACAGGTTGCAAATGCCACATCCTCTCTTCCATGTAACATGAAAGATTACATAGAACACTTGGATAATAAGGAATTATAATATTATATCGTTGAAGTAACAAATACATTAACTACGGATTTATGTAATTTTGGCAATATCGCACTGACAGAGGGGAAAAAATAGAATTTTTATAATATCGGTTGTAAAACTCTCAGGAGAGAGATCACAGACTTTAAGGCGGCGAGGCGTGATTGCGGGTGCCACTCAAGTGCGGGTGCCACTCAAGTGCGTCCAACTCCCATGCAGGGGCACTGCAGACCACGCCCCGCCACACACATTAACCACATGAAATACATATTTAGGCAGAATTTTGCAAATATCTATTTTTCATTTTTTAGCAGCATAGTGCTTTTTTTCCAATTACTTTTTAAAAGTTAGGTCAACGCTCCAAAAGCCCACAGGCAATATAAGGGTGGCGGCTCACAACAGTTTTTGTTTGCTACATGGATGATTTTAGTTAAGCTGGGTGTCTTTCCTTTTTTTATATTTCTTTAAGAGTTCAAAATGTGTTAATTACATAAATAAAATTAAATTTTCTCTGTAGCACTTCATGGATTTCATAAGCAGCACGCTTTAGTTGCTCTGTGGATTCTTTTAAAAAGCAGTTAAAAACATTCCTGTTCAAACAAGCCTTTTGTTGATCCACGTATTTGATATTCTTAACATTTTTTACATTTGACCTTTTACATTGTGTATAATGTCTATTGATTGTATTGTTTATTTTAATATTTGTGTACAGCGCTTTGTGACTGCCTGTCTGTGAAAGGCGCTTAATAAATAAACTTTACTTACTTACTTTAGTTGTTCACACAAAGCATAAAGGTAAAAAAAAAACAATATATGCAGTGTTATCTTCATTTTAGATGTCAAAAAGTATTTGCGGCTCCCAGTGTTTTCTTTTGCGTGGAAACCGAGTCCAAGTGGCTCTTTGGGTGTTAAAGGTTGCTGACCCCTGGTCTAGGTATTCCTAACGACCCCTTAGTCTTTCATTATTATTGAGCTGATGTCATGGAGTTGCTACGGATCAGACTTATTCTGTCACATCCATCGTCACAATTAGGCCCTTCTTAGAAAGACTTAGGTCCTTCCTTTATTCCCCAGTTCAAAATTGGTGAGTACTGTTCACTTATTCATATCCCAGAATTGATCTCTTTTAGCTTAATAATAATTCATAGCCTATGTGAAGCAGTTCGAGGGCCATCTTGAACTTGCTATCAAATGATCCCATCACATATCACAGATGCTTGCTCTCAAAACAGGGGCCTGAATCGTCTTTCATTAGCTGGTAATTAGATAACTCTACAATGTTCCAGTCTGATGTAGGGAATTGCTAATAAGAACATGTATTTGCCTCCTGCATGCTCCTACCAAAATCAATAGTGTATTGAGCTGAACACAGAAGGAATAGATTCTCCTCAGCAGTCCTCTTTATAGCTGGATGGATCAAAGCAGCTGCTGTTGGATTTTTGCAGTGATTTTTGCTCATCCCTAAAATACATGCCACACACAGCATACGTGCATATGTTTCTCTTATCAGTAAAATGTACCATATTCAATATTTTTTAAAATATGTTTTCATACATATTAGCCCTTTGAACTTTCACGTATGATATTAATAAATTTAATTATATAAAGCTGTGGGTGACTGGAATGGCCTTACTGGGATCACTCCCTCTAACACATGATAGACATTTGTTTTCAGCAAAAATGCTGTTGTCCTGTCAACAAACTGACTGTGCTGTATCCACTATTATCTAATGAAGTGTTGCATCAGATACTACTAAGATAACATTTTCAGCTCATGGTACCTTTCAAAATAGCAACCTCATGATTTCCTAGCACAGCATTGCATTTTAATGAGAAGATCAATGTTATTCACTTTACCTGATTCAGTTTCAGGGCAGTTTTTCAGACATTAGAGGATTCCACCTCAGTATGGTATATCCTGAGCCTGGCTGAACAACATTTCTTCACTCTTGCTCCACTTTGCTCTCAAAAAGAAATAGCACACGGGATTCTGTGCTTGCATTTCTTATAGGAGCTTCTGTGTTACAGTTTCTCATTTATTTTCTACACATGGGAGGTTTTTAATTTTCTGTACTGCAGTGACACTGTTTTGTGGTTAGAGGTGTGAGGTTGTTGTCGTTCTTGGGTCGTTGACCCAGTGTTTTGAGTTTTGTGGGTAGTTCTGTGGGTAGATGATTTATTTAAGCTTATTTAAGGTTTTAAATGGCTTCAAATGGCTTGAAATTTGTCAAAGCATGTATTTTTATTTAATTTGAGTTCATGGTCTACTGCATTTAAATCTCTGCTGTGTCTGAAGCAGGAGGTGGTACACCTTGTGTAATTGTAATTCTGAACTTGTTTATTAAATAAAGACATAATTGTTTGGTTGGTGTCCAATACGAACCCTCGGGCTCCAAGTTTTTTTTGGTTTTTTTAACCACTGTATCATTATTATTTGAATCAATGATTAATCAGTTCAAACTTTTTCACAATTGTGATAAAGCCAAAAGGTCGTCATTTTCTGTGTTTGAAACTTATGCATCTGTCTCCTTGAAGTATAGTGATGATGGTTAAATGTTGGACCTTGTCATTGCACATGTGAGGCATTTCCTCTCCACGCTGCCTCATTAAGCTCAACAGAACCAGCCTCAGGCAGTTACAGCCTGTTAGCGGAAAAGGAACAAATTTGGAAAATGAGACAGCAGCCGATAGGCATCTGCTGATGTGTTTTCTTTTTTGGACTGATGTGTCTGAGTGTGCGATCGATGCCCTGCGCAGTGTCTCAAGCCCCATCCTCCATTCGGAGTCTTCCTTTAGACTGTTTTGAAAGCTGTTTGCCTTTCCTGTCATGTCGGCTGAACTTAATAAAGCTAAATAATGACATGTAGATATTGAGAAGCCTTTATAATTAAAAAATATAGTTCTAAAAATAAGACAATTATCATTTCAAAATATGTATCGCAAGACTGCAGAGCCAGCTAGTACTGTGTCATGCTAGTGGCCTGAGTGTCTACTTGGCACATCAGGGCTCGCAAAATCGCTAGCCCGACGTCCCGGGGCTAGCGATATTTCCAGTCGGGCTACCAAAATCTATCTCTGCCCTGCCCATCGTGCAGGAAGGAAAAATATATGTCAATGCTTTTGCATTCTTTCGGAAATGTAGCTGGGTAATTATGTCATTGGCATCGGTGAGCCACTGTCAATATGTGACATATTGAAATCGCGTTTGAATTTGCGCTTGTTTTTTTGCTTTCACTTTGCAATCGCGCGAACTGTGTATGGAGAGTGACAGTACTGATTGGTGAATGACGATAATTTGCGCACCAATTCCTCTGACATAGTCTTATCAGTCGTTAGCTTACTATGCAAACATGACAAGTGAAATCTCCCGCAGCAAGCTTAAACATGTGAGAGGTTGATCGCGCAGAGAATCGCTGAGCGTTATGTGAGTGCGTGTGTAAAAGCAGCAGGATATAAGGCAAAAAGAAAGTGCAGCTTTATGGTTTCATGGACAAAAGAATTTCTGTGGCTGCAACATGACGAGCTAAATAATAACCAGGGGTGCACATAAGTGGTCCGCAGGTGCGCATTCGCTGTCAAAATAAAAAAGATAAGAAGTTGCAACGCGTGTTTGCGTACATGAGATTTTCTGGAGGAGGACAGACATTTGTTTAGAACTTTTAAAGATGTCGAAGAAGCAAGCTCCTTTAAGCAATTACTTTGGTGTTCCTCCACCTCCAAAGAAATGTCAGAAGGAGTCCGAAACGCAAAAGAAGAGCGTATTCTCGGAAAAGTAGTTGCAGAAGGTGAGCTGGCTTCAAACAAATGATGAACACACAGAGAGGTGTTGCAGAATGTGTCGTGACAATGCCACTCTAGCGGACAAAAACAGTGCCTTTTATATGGAAAAGGACGCAAACGTGCGTTGCAACTTGTTATCTGGTGCGCGTCTTTTATTTTGACAGCAAATGCGCACATGCGGACCACTTATGTGCACCCGTGTAAATAATAGAGATAGCACGATACCACTTTTTTATGTCCGATACAGATACCGATATCATAAATTTGGATATCTGCCGATACCGATATGAATCCGATATAGTGTTTTTTTAATCAACAAAACTGTTTTTTAAATATCTTGCTGCATTTTGTACAAGTTCATACTCAAGTTTAAGACAACAACTACACTAAAGCTATTCTGTTATACCTGTATGCAAAAAAAAAAAATTCATAGTTCAGCAATACTGATCAATCTAATAAACTTAAACCTACACCATCCTCCCTATTCTGGTATTTTAAAGAGTACTTAGCATAAATATTAAGCAACCTAACTAATAGAGTTCCAACTCCCAGCAACAACAAAAATAAATAAATAAAAAATAGGGAACCACCCCTCACGCTCCACCTCATGATGCTTAATCGACGTAATCAACCTTAATTTGAAGCAGTGTGAAAAAAAATGCACAGAAATCAATTATTTTTCAAGAAATATTAAATAGATTCAACATCTTTCTTCAACAAAATTGCAGACTGCACAGATGGTACCTTCCCAAAGGAAAAAGTACTATAGCTTACTAGGGTATATTAGACTTAATAGTTACTATATACAGTAATTGACTTCTATTCATTTTACATCAAATTAAAACTTTGGGTGTCAGATAATTATTTATTAAAAGCTAGACATTTTAAATGAGATTAAGAAAGAAAAGTATGTCTTTGTGCCCCCTTTTCCCTGTTAATGCCCTATCGGCCCCCCTGGCTAAACTTTGCCCCTGCACAGTTACCAGCGTCAGCTACATAGAAAAAGATCCTCGAGTAGAAAGTAATATTAAATACATTCTAACAACAGCTTATCGAGCTTAAACGTGCTGCTGTTGTTCAGCCGCTGGTTTCCTCTTTCTGGTGCAAAGTGGACCAAAAGCAAACAAGAGAGACGGACTCGCAACAGAAAAGCCGATCAGCTGATCATTAAGCAGTTTCATGATTGAAGTAGCAGCAAGAAGAGGCAGTCGCTTGTTAAGCTTAATGCAGGAATGCTTTACAAACATTCAGAGATGGACTTACACAGTTGCTTTACTTCTCTCGGGATAACTTTGTCGGAGATGAAATGCCGGGTTGCTAGCGAAGCTCCAAATGCTATCCAGACCACCGACAGGTCCTGCATGCCACAGCCGCTCTATCACGTGATGCATACTGCGTGTTGCAAGTTTTGTGAGGTACTTTTGTGATATTTAATAGATCGGATTACATTTTTTATTTTTCTCCGATATCCGATCCAGTAATTTAGGTCAGTATCGGACCAATACCGATACGTAATATCGGATCGGTCCATCTCTAGTAAATAACATAATGTTCTGCCGGGTGTGTTGTTGGTTTTCCCTCGATTTCTGAGTCGACAAGCGCCTTTGTTACTGGGACCAGTAATTTTAAGAAAGGCCTCCATTAGAACCCATGAGAAATGCAAGAAATGCATTATTGCTCAGTCTGCAATATCTTTCCCGGAGCAAACACCAATTGCAAATAACATACTAAAAATAAACCTGAAAATTCTGTTTAGAACAGCGTACTATTCAAATTCAAATTTTATTTGTCACGTACACAGTCATACACAGTACGATATGCAGTGAAATGCTTGGACAACTGCTCGTGACCTAAAGAAGACAAAAAAGGAAAAGGCTATGAATAAGATAGGAAATAAATATGAAAAATTAAAAAGGGTAAATTTTACTAGGAAGGAATAAAATATAAATTAAGGTTAAAAAGGAAATAACTGTACAACACAAATTAGAATGAAGGGTAAATTTAACTGGGAAAGAATAAGATAAAATATATAAATTAAAGTTGAAAATAAAATAACTGTACAACAAAATACACAATATAGAACTATATAAGAATGTATGAAGAAATATAAATAAATATATACACAATAACAGCAGCTGTACAAGTATTAACTGGAAATGAAGAATATAATGTCCAGTGTTGTGCAATCCACATTATGTCTTCTGCAGTGCAAATATGCTTAAAGTGATTTAAGTGATGAAGTGAAAACAATGTCCAGAATGTCCAGTGTGTGTGTGTAAGAACTGTATGTGTGGGTCAGTACTGTGTGGTGGTGTGATTGAGAGACCGTATCGCCTGCGGGAAGAAGCTCCTCCTCAGTCTCTCTGTGTTGGTCTTCAGGGAGCGGAATCGCTTTCCTGACCTCAGAGAGAACAGTCTGTTGTTGGGATGGCTGAGGTCCTTCACGATCTTCCTGGCCTTGGTCCAGCACCGCCTGCTGTAGATTGAGTGCAGGTCAGGGAGCTCGGAGCGGATGGTGCGCTCAGCTGACCGCACAACCCTCTGTAGAGCTCGTCTGTCCTGCATGGTGCTGTTCCCGAACCAGGTTAAGATGTTTCCCGCCAGGATGCTCTCTATGGTGCACGAGTAAAAGTTCATAGATGAACTGAGTCCCAGATGCTCCAGCTTGGTGGTGAGTGTGGAGGGAATTATGGTATTAAATGCAGAGCTGTAGTCTATGAAGAGCATTTTAACATAATCCCCCCTTCTAGTGTCCAAGTGAGTGAGTGATGTGTGGAGGAGATGAGAGATGGCATCGTCTGTGGAACGATTTGGACGGTAAGCGAACTGTAGTGGGTCCAGTGTGTCTGGTAGTGAAGAAATGATGAAGTCTCTGACCAGGCGTTCAAAGCACTTCATCACTACTGAGGTGAGGGCTACAGGGCGATAGTCATTGAGAGAAGCAGGGTGGGGTTTCTTCGGGACAGGAACAATGATGGACTCTTTGAAGCATGTGGGGATCACCGACTGAGATAAAGAGATGTTGAATATCTCAGTGAACACAGGAGCTAGCTGGTATGCGCAGTCTCTTAGGATACGACCTGGGATGCCGTCTGGTCCTGCTGCTTTCCTGGTGTTCACTCTCTTGAAGGCTCTCCTTACTTCATGCTCTGAGATGACGAGCACGTTTCCGGTGCTGGCAGTATCTTCCTGTCTGCAGCCGTTAGCGCCACTATTGTCACGGCTGCCGAGGCGAGCCGTGTGGAGTTGGAAAAAGGACCCAAGAGCAAGCAGTGTATGAAAAGATTAGTGGAGTTTATTTACAAGGTGTCAGTGGCAGGAACAGAAAACGAATAATGAGACAAACTAACGGAAACCTAAACTGGGAAAACTAAAGAGCAACTAGAAATCCACAGGACACGGGGTGAAAGGCAGAGAGACGCAGACTGACGGAGGATACAAAAACGCAGAGAGACACAGATGAATGCAGAAAAGCGCGGACTTACATGGAGTAATACAGACGAACCGGCAACAGGCAGGAGAACACACAGGGCTTAAATACACACACCAGTAATCAGGGGATAAGAGACAGGAGGGCAACACAGCTGGGAGAAATCAGAGCTGACGGGACAGGGGAAATGTAAACTGAACACACTCACATCAGACATGAACCTTCAGAATAAAACAGGAAATTAACAGACAGAGAACCAGACAGGACACTGAACTTGACAGGCAGACTCATGAGCAGACACAATAACACCGTGGACAGACAGAGGGAACACAGAGAAGTGGGAGCAGGCAGGCAAAGAACAGAAACCTAACAAATGGCAAAATAACAACAGAATACACACTCGGAATGAACAAAAGCATAAGGAAACACAAAACACTGAGTCCTCAGACTCAGGACCATGACAGTACCCCCCCCCTCAAGGGCTGGCACCAGACAGCCCAACAGAAACACAAAAACGGACCAAAACCAAAAAACCCCCCCACGAACCAAAAAACAGAAAACGACCCGACCAGGGCGGGCGGTGGGGGTGGTGTGGAAACAGTTCTGGGGGCCGACCGTGCAGACGGCAACAGCGGCGTGGAAACAGCTCTGGGGGCTGACCGTGCGGACGGCAACAGCGGCGTGGAAACAAGTCCGGAGGCCGGCCACGTGGAAGGTAGTGGCGGCGTTCAGGAGGGCGTTCAGGAGGGCGTCCACGGTGGCGGAGATGCCCAACAAGCGGCCTGGCAGATGACCGACGATGTAGAGGTGGTAGTAGGGGACCTGAAGGCTGCGTGGCCCCTGCAGCCCCAGGCAAAGCGGAGGCTGGACCAGGCGAGGATGATGAGGATGCTGGAGCCGGACCAGGCGAGGATGATGAGGATGCTGGAGCCGGACCAGGCGAGGATGATGAGGATGCTGGAGCCGGACCAGGCGAGGATGATGAGGATGAAGACACGGAGGCTGGACCAGACGATGAGGATGAGGATGAAGACACGGAGGCTGGACCAGACGATGAGGATGAAGACACGGAGGCTGGACCAGACGATGAGGATGAAGACACGGAGGCTGGACCAGATGAAGCCAAAGCAGACGCTGGACCAGGCGACGAGGATGAAGCCAAAGCAGATACTGAAACCGGACCAGGCGAGGCCGAAGACTCTGAGGCCACAGCAGGCGAGGGTGATGAGACTGCAGCTGGTGATGAGACTGCAGCTGGTGGCTGGACGGGCTCCTCGGGCCCCCCAGCTGACGAGGCAGATGGCTGGACGGGCTCCTCGGGCCCCCCAGCAAAAACAGTCTCAGAACCAGTGGGCACTGGAGCCCCTGGCACACACAGAACAGAACCAGCAGGTGCGGAGACCTCTGGCAGGAACACAACAGAACCAGCAGGCACACGGGCCTCTGGCAGGAAGGCAACAGGACCAGCAGGCACACGGGCCTCTGGCAGGCACAGAACAGGACCAGCAGGTGCGGAGGCCTCTGGCAGGCACAGAACAGGACCAGCAGGCGTGGGGACCTCTGGCAGAAACAGAACAGAACCAGCAGGCACAGTGGCCCCTGGCAAACACATAGCAGACTTCAGCTGCCCAGAGCGTTGACTCTGCTCAGGCAGTGACAGCTGGGTGCAGTCCTCAGCTGGCTTCTTGACCTCCAGGGATCCAGAGTCAGCTGGGGGCTGAACCCCGGCCTCTGGGGAGGCCCTGGAGTGTGTCGCAGTCTCAGAACTGGCCAGCTTTTGAGGACTGTTGACAGTATTGTTAGATTTGTCTCTCTGCTTGGAGTGGATGGGCGAGGAGCAGTGTCTTTCGGGTAGAATTTACTTGTATGGTTTTACAGGTGGAACAACTGACACAGGATGCAGGGCTGGTGGCTGCTGAGCAGGAGGCTGAACTGAGGGTGACTGACATAGTGGTTGTGATGACAACGGTGGTGGAATTAGAGACTGAGCTTGAGGCCGTGCGGCTAACTGAGCTTGAGGCCGTGCGGCTAACTGAGCTTGAGGCCGTGCGGCTAACTGAGCTTGAGGCCGTGCGGCTAACTGAGCTTGAGGCCGTGCGGCTAACTGAGCTTGAGGCCGTGCGGCTAACTGAGCTTGAGGCCGTGCGGCTAACTGAGCTTGAGGCCGCGGTTCAAATGAATAAACAGTCCTAGTATTATCAGAGCTGGTGTTAATGGTCTCTGGGTTATATGTCAGTTTTAGCAGACCCTGGGTTGGCTGACACGGGTTTAACAGTTTCAGAAGAACAACAGCCCTTTGCTTTCACTGAAGTCTTAAAAATGCCAACCTGGGAGAGATCGGTTACCACGAAGGTAGGTAGGCTTAGCGAATTAGCTCCCACTGACACACCCCGAACAATCCCGGAAGAAAAAGTCTTAAGGTCCGAATTGGAACTGTTATCCTTCCTACTCACCTCAGTCGGCCGCTCTGATATCCTGGGGTCCGACTGTGGCGAGGGGCGTCGACGGCGTGAGTGCTGATCCCCATTTGAAGGCTGGACCGACGGGCCGGGCAGGACACTCTCCGTCGGGTCGGGGAGTGAAGCATGAGTTGCAGGGTGGGTGGTAGCAAGGGGGAGAAGATGAAGCTCGTTCAGAACAAAATTCTGTGTGAGCGGGTGAAGTGAGCCGAGCAACCAGGGGAGACCAGAAAGTAAGCGCTGTAGCCGAACAGCTATGCTTTGGCGGAATTCTCTCCCCTCATGCTCCAGCCATAGGTTAATTAATTTGTCCACTGAGTACATAATGTCCTCCCGGAGCTCCTCGGGCGGGTTGACTGCTGCTGGGTCCATAGTGGCCGGTTCGTTGCTATGTTGCAAAGAGTGAACTACCACTGGCAAAATTTAGCAGTCTTTGCCAGTTCTTGGTTCCACTTGCCTCTTACCCGTGACTTCAGTGGAAATTTCAAATTCAGGATCTGACACAGACTGATTCATGTTCTACACAGTTCTTACAAGTTCATAGAAATTTCTGTTCAATTAGAACCAAGTATTTGAGTTGATGATTGCAATTTTTATACAATGTTGTAATTTGTGTTTCAACAATTTTTTGATTAATGTTTTGTTTCTGTTACAATATTATACTTTTATGTATAATATTGTAACGGAAACAAAACAGGAAACAAAACATCAATAAAAAAAATTGCTCTTAGAAGAATGAACAAATTCTGGCAATTCTAGTAATTGAAGAGGCTTCAAGTGAAGGGAAGAGAGATGATGATGAGGTGTTGGGCAGGTATGGGTATCAGAATCAGAATCAGAATACTTTATTGATCCCTGGGGGAAATTATTTTTTGTTACAGTGCTCCATTTTAAACCAACATTAAGACAAGACAGACAATACGCTAACTAAGAATAGTACAATATATACATATATATACATACATACATACATAAGTCACTTATAAATAAATATTTGGAAAAGAAACATGTGTAGTTGTAGCAGCAAACAGTGTGTTAAGTGGATGCGTTGTACAGGGAGATGGCCACAGGCAGGAATGATTTCCTGTGTCGTTCAGTGGTGCTTTTCGGTAATCTCAGTCTCTCACTGAACGAGCTCCTGTGACTGACCAACATGTCATGGAGTGGGTGGGAGGTGTTATCCAACATTGTCTTTATCTTGGACAGCATCCGCCTCTCCGACACCACCTTGAGGGAGTCCAGCTCCATCCCCACAACATTGCTGGCCTTACGGATCAGTTTATTAAGTCTGTTGGCATCTGCGACCCTCAGCCTGCTCCCCCAGCATGCAACAGCATAGAGGATCGCACTGGCCACCACAGACTCATAGAAAATCCTCAGCATTTTCTGGCAGATGTTGAAGGACCTCAGTCGCCTCAAAAAATAGAGACGACTCTGGCCCTTCCTGTAAAGTGCTGTGGTGTTTTTAGCCCAGTCCAGTTTATTGTCAATGTGTACTCCAAGGTATTTATAGTCCTCCACAATGTCAACACTGACCCCCTGGATTGAAACAGGGGTCAAGTGTTTCCTGGTCTTCCTGAAGTCCACGATCAGTTCCTTGGTCTTTGCCACATTGAGCTGCAGATGATTCTGCTCACACCACGTGACAAAGGAGTCGACCACAGCCCGGTACTCTGTCTCATCATCCCTGCTGATGCATCCAACCACCGCAGAGTCATCAGAAAACTTCTGAAGATGGCAGGTCTCTGTGCAGTGGCTGAAGTCTGTGGTGTAGAGGGTGAAGAGGAAGGGGGAGAGGACAGTCCCCTGTGGTGCCCCTGTGTTGCTAATCACCTTGTCAGACACACACTGTGGGAGACGTACATATTGTGGTCTTCCTGTCAGGTAATCAACAATCCAGGACACCAGAGAAGCATCCACCTGCATCGCTGCTAACTTATCACCCAGGAGGGTCGGCCTGATGGTGTTGAAAGCACTGGAAAAGTCAAAAAACATGACCCTCACAGTGCTCGCCGGCTGGTCCAGATGGGTGTAGACACGATTGAGCAGGTAGATGATGGCGTCCTCTGTTCCGAGACGAGGCTGATAAGCGAACTGAAGGGGATCCAGATGTGGTCTTACTATGGGTCGCAGCTGGTCCAGGATGAGCCTTTCCAGGGTCTTCATGATGTGGGAGGTCAGTGCCACGGGCCTATAATCCTGGGGGCCACTGGGACGAGGCGTCTTTGGTACAGGGACGAGGCATGATGTCTTCCACATCACCGGGACCCTCTGCAGACTCAGACTCAGCATAAACAGTTTATGAAAGACTCCACACAGCTGGGGGGCACAGGCCTTGAGGACAAGGGGACTCACTCCGTCTGGTCCAGCAGACTTGCCTGAGTGAAGTCTCCTCATTTGCATCTCAACCTGGTATTGAGTGAAGGTGATGGGTGGGGGAGGGGTGTCAGGAATCTCACAGGAGGCAACATGTGAAGAGAGAGGCTGGCACAGTGGTGTGGCTCTGGATTCCAGGCTGACTGCAGGTGAGGTTGTGGGGGTAGGAGCAGACACTGTGGTGTCGAATCTATTGAAAAACAGATTCAACTCGTCGGCTCTATTCTCACCTCCCTCAGCTCCCCTGCTGTTGGTTGGCCTGAATCCAGTGATGGTCTTCATGCCCCTCCACACCTCTCTCATGCTGTTCTGCTGGAGTTTCCACTCCAGCTTCCTCCTGTAATTGTCCTTAGCCTCTCTGATCTTGTCCTTTAGTAACACCTGGACCTTCCTCACCTCCTCTTTGTTGCCCCCTCTGAAAGCCCTCTTCTTGTTGTTGAGGAGGGCTTTGATGTCCTTAGTCACCCATGGCTTGTTATTTGGGTAACAATGAACAGTCTGAGCTGGAACAATGGAGTCGGTGCAGAAAGTTATGTAGTCTGTGATACACTCAGTAAGCCCATTGATGTCCTCGGCGTGAGGCTCACAGAGTGTTTCCCAGTCGGTCACCTCGAAACAGCCCTGTAGTTCCGCTATTGCCTCCTCTGACCACCTCCTAACAGTCCTGGTGGTCACAGGTTCCCTCCTCACAATTGGCACATAGCGGGGGGTGAGGTGAATCAGGTTATGATCTGACCTACCAAGTGGGGGGAGGGAGGAGGAGCTGTATGCATCCTTGACGTTAGCATACAGTAAGTCTAAAGTTTTCTCTCCCCTGGTGGGACAGTCCACATATTGTTTGAATGTTGGTAGTGTATTGTCCAGTGATACATGGTTGAAGTCACCCGAGATCACAATAAAGGCACTCGGGTGCTGAGTCTGTAGCCGAGCTATGGCAGAGTGGATAGTGTCACATGCAGCTGTGGGGTTAGCAGAGGGGGGAACATAAACAGCCACCAAGATGACGTGAGAGAATTCCCTGGGTAAATAATACGGCCTGAGTCCAACAGCACACAGTTCAGTGTCCGGGCAACAAATCCTTTCTTTGATTGTTATGTTGGCAGGGTTACACCACCGGTTGTTAACTAAAACAGCAAGCCCACCTCCTTTACGCTTACCGCTAGCGATGCTGTCCCTGTCCGCCCGAACAGTGTGGAAGCCTTCCACGGAAGCATTCTCATCGGGAATGACCTGGTGCAGCCATGATTCGGTGAAACACATCAGGCTACACTCTCGGTATTCCCTCTAACTCCGTACCAGTGCTGAGAGCTCGTCGATTTTACTTGCCAACGATCGCACATTTCCCATCACGATAGACGGCAGACACGGTTTAAACCTCCTCCTCGCTTCGAGCCTCCGCTGTCTCACCGTCACCTTTTTTCTTCTCTTCTGTCCTTGACCTCTGCATCCCCGATGTGTTTTCCTCCAAATTTCAGCTGGTACTTCTGCGGGCACTTCTGCGGGCCTGGCCAGCGAGCCGGCCAGCATCAGGGCGATCAGCTGATCTCTGGAGTAAACAGTCCGTGCGTGTAGGAGATGTGCCGCGGTCCCGTTCCATGATAAAAGTAACAGTTCCACGGCCACCAGAAGAACAAAAACTCTCTCAATCCACATGATTGAGTAAGAGATAGAAAACGGAGGAAAATACAAGTCAGAAAAAAAAAAAGAATACGTAAGAAAAAAGAGCTAAACTAAGAGAAAAGCAGGAGCGACTGTAACAGGCTGCACGCTGGTTGGCGCATGCGCACACATGGTATGGTGTTAAGGAGAAGAATCGGAAGGACAGCTAGTAGTGAATTTTGTTAAAAGGATGGTGTTGATCTACAGCAGACCTTCGCAAAGTGTGGGGCCCGCCCCCTAGGGGGGGGGGGGCGCAGAGCCATTGCAGGGGGGGCGCGGCATGAAAAGGGAAAAACAAAAAACAAAAACAACGCTTGGACACTGCTAGCACGGGGCGCCTACACAAACGCAAAGCAGGAGATGAAGCATAGCTGAATATGTTTCCAAACCAACTTCATTCTAAGCCAAAGACTAGAAAATATGGTGAAGCATATCTTCCCTTTGGTTTCACCTGCACAAGCGCCAAGGTAGGTCTCCCCTGGAGAATTGGTCTTTCCTTCGTCGGGAGCACATGCTGGGCTCTCCAAATCACAGACAAACAGTATCCCACATTCTTGATTTTTAGTTCACAAACACTTGTTGTAATGACTAACTACACCTGACATTTTGGAGATGTTAGCTCTGTATACAGTAAAGTTACAGTGGGATACAAATAATATCAGGCTGATCCTGCCACGATTTGTTCCCCCTGTCTAAATCACAGACAAACAGTACACAGTTGTTTATGTTTTTAAACCCATTTTGCACAGAGAGACATTTTTTTTTGAAAAATTTATTGATAGCAATATTATTACACAGGGAAAAAAACAACTACATGTAAAATAATTACACCGTGACGCCTCTGCCTTTCTAAATAGAGGGACAGTAACTGTATGTTTATATGTAAGAGTATAAAACCTGAAGATAGAGACAATATACTGTTAATCTGACTATCTGCCATTCTGCAATTCCTCTCATGTAAGCAATAACGTGGCGCATAGCTGCCTTGAAAAAAGGCACATACCTTTGACGTTGCGTGACGAACTCTGTATTCCTCGTCCACGCGTAAACGCAAAAAATGATCTCCGTTTTCGGTGATTCGAAACGCCGTTTACGTGTGGACGAAACAGCTGCGGTTTCAGAAATACCCGTGTAGGTGCGGACGCAGCGTAAAAGAGTTAGTAGTTTATTTTCTTACTACCTACAGATTACTTGTATTTGCTTAATTGTTTACTAAATGTTTGAGGTGTGAAATAAACCGCAATTGAGCAAAATATGGGTGTGTGTGGTTGGAGAATGTGTTAGTGCGTGCGTGTGTGTGCGCGCGTGCGAGGGGGGGGCGAACATTTTTCTGTAAAACAAAGGGGGGGAAAACTGGATCTGAAGATGCACTTATCTTTGTGTCCTGGGTTGACGATAATCACCTAACAGGAAAACCATCTCCCCTGGGCATTCAGTGGAAGTATGTTGTAAACCAAAATGCTTTTGAATTAATCATCTAACATGGCAACAAATTGAGCAGAAAAAAAGCCAAAAATATACAAACCAATTTGCAGGTTCACAGTTTGGTCAGTGGTTGATCCCTCTGGTGTCACTGCTGGAACTTTCAACTGTGAACACCTTAGGTCCAATCTTCAGAACTGCTCATCTCGCAGAAGACAAAAGGGAAGAACCTGCATCTCTTCTTCACTTAACTTTTATACCTGTTCACCCTTTCTCCCCCCACTCATACTGGACGTTACATCTTCTGAAATGACATCTGGCTTCACCCATAGGGACACCCAATCACTTTATTTACGTCTAATCACCCAATGTCCAGCCACATCTTCTCTCTCTCTCTGTCTCTCTCCCTCTGACTTACCTGATTTAAAGTTGAAACTTTAAAATCACTCTGTTACATTTTCTTGTTATTCTTAACATAGAAATTCCATCACATTTGAACATTCAATCACACATGAATATAATTCACTTCATGTTTCTATCAGTTTATGTAATTCTGCTTTAGTAAGATTTGTCTTTAACATATTTTTATGAATATTCATTTTAACATACTCCTTTTTAAATTCAGAAAAAGAGGAATACTTTGTTTTATGTTTCTCTTTAAAATTTTGATAAGGTTTGGCGACAGGGGTCTTATCTTCTCGCATTCCTGAAGCAGGGTTTTAATAGTTTTGCAATTTTCATTAGTTTTTATTTTTATTTAGTTTTGACTTCAGATTTTCAATTTTATATCAGTTTTAATTAGTTTTTACCAATTGTTTGCTAGTTTAGTTTAGTTTTTATTTTTTTAAAAATCCTTAGTTTCAGTTTAGTTTTGATTAGTTTCAGTTTTAGTTTTAGTTGCGTTTGCAATAATTAAGTGTAACAAAATCCCAGTTTCATCATATCAGTCATGCTCTTCTGCTTATCCTTGGGTATGTTGCTATTCCAGCTACCACACCCTGCACCCTGGACAGGTCGCCTGTCTGTCGCAGGGCTAACACGCAGAGACAGACAACTCACATTCCCACCTATGGGTTCTTTAAATAAATAAATAAATTAGGGCAGATGAACAACCATTGATACCAGGCAACTATAAAATGTATATCTTGGCCCCAATGAGACTATTAACTCTTGCAGCACCGGGTGTTCGTAATTTTGGTTCAAGTGAATTGATAAACTTTTTGAAGGCAACTGACTCACACAGTTATGTAGATATCCCAGTCCTGTTGTCTCGGGATGCATCACGCTGCCTTGCCTGGGGTTAGCTTCTGTTTTCTGGGGATGAGGGTTGAGTGTGCTCCCTTACCTTCTCAAGGTAAGCTAGGTTAGCCTTCTTGTGTGAGCTTTTCAAGAGCACTTTAAGGTTTGTGGGATTTTTTTCCCCTTTAGAAATGTCCCTCATAATTTGTCTCTTTCCACTACAAGACACTTGCTTTATCCAAAACACAGTCATATTCAAAGTAATCCCAAATTGGACTCTGGCGCTTTCTCTTGACTTTTCCTGACATGATTCTGCGCGTGGACGGAGCAGCGACACAGACGACTCGACTAACGTACTGCCACCTGCTGGCATAATGAGACACAGCAAGACAAAAATCTGGAAACTAAACTTAATTTTCACCCTTGACTATTGTATGACACACACACATCTACGAAAACTAAACACAGTTTTGCTATAAATTCAGTTAATTTTAGTTAGTTTTGTGAACACTCATTACAGTTTTCCTTTTTTTGTTTTTATTTTTATTTCCGTTAACGAAAATGTTTTTTCACTTCTAGTTTTCGTTATTTCGTTAGTTTTCGTTAACGATAATAACATTGTCCTGAAGTCATACAATAATCTGCTAAAGCTGAAGCTGGCTCAAAATTCAGTATTAGAACAGTCACATAGACATATAGACTTATATTTTAAATTATCTTTAAGAGTAAAGATGATTTACTAGTCGCAAATAGGGAATAGCTCTATTTTAGCACTCTTTTTAACACATAAGGTTGGATGTTATGACCTTTTATACCCTCTTATATGTGATGAAGGGACGGCCTGGAGGACTTCAGTTTCTCTCTACTCCTTGTCTCATAACAATGGAAATGGCTGTGGTAAACACGTACTTTAAGAACAGGGAGGGACATAGGGTGACATAAAAGAGTAAGAGGCAGGCTCACACAGAAGGTGCAATCCAAAAGAAAAAGACGTCAATGTGGTTCAGGTGAGAATGTAGTTAGGCAGCATTGCATGGTAGGTCTGTAGGATGACTTTGGACATCAAGAACAGGAAGCAGGAAAATGCAGAGGCAATGATTAACCATTTAGGTAGGATGTGTGTATGCCAAAGAGAGAGGTGCCAAAAGCAAAGGAAAATATTATAGTGAATTTTATGTGAGACTGGACACTGAGAAGGAGAAAAGGACTGTTTTATTTATTGGTTATTGAGAGAGAGCGAGAGAGAGACCACATTTTTGTAGTATCTGCAATATTTGTATTAAAGCAGGATAACTGACTTAGTGTCAGTTATCCTGACACTAAGTCCACACACACACCCATAGTAACAAATAACCAACACGGGTGAAATATAAGTGCTTTGGTAAGAGTGCCTGGTGAGGTAGCACAAGAATGTATACTTTTACAACAGCAAAATAGATGTCGCTCTCCAACATCTTGCTGCACACATTAAAGAATCTGAGCTGCTTTAGAGAGTACTGTCTGCTCAGTTCTCCAGTTCAGTCTGTTAGTCAGATGAACGCTCAAGTACCTGTAGCTCTCCACTGTTTCCACTTCTTCACCCATGATTTTGATGGGCCTGGTCAGTTTTTTTTCCTCTGGAAGTCAACCACCATCTATTTTGTCTTGCTGACATTCAGAAGAGGATTATTTCTTCTGGAAAGTTCCTCACCAGCTCGCTTTGCTTCGACTCCGGAGACCCTTAATACACCCGACCACTGCAGTGTCATCAGAGAACTTTTGCAGGTAGCATATTCCACTGTTTTATGGAAAATCTTAGGTGTGCAAGATAAACAGCAATGGAGATAGGACTGTCCCCTGCGGTGGCCCAGTATTACTAACCACCACATCAGATAGGGTCCCCCCAAGCTGTATAAACTGAGGCCTCTCTGACAGATGGTCAATTCAATTCAAATTTATTTATACAGCACCAAATCACAAAACAGGCCCTGACGGCAGCGGGACGGCTGCGGAACCTGACGGCGCGAACATCGCATCCTCCGTGGAGACAGCTCCAACGGGCCGGGTAACTCCTCATCCGGCAGTACGGACGGCACGTCCTCCGTTGAAGCGAGTGGGCGAGCAGTAGCAACGGGGGGGTGGAGATGTAGTTCATGGAGAATGAAGTTTTGTACGAGCGGGTGCAGTGAGTCCAACAGCCAGGGATAATCGGAAATAAGCTGTTGTAGCCTGACTTCCAGAACGTAGAGAAACGCTTCTCCCTCATGCTCGAGCCACAGGTTGATTAATTTTGACGCTGAGTCCGTGATGAGCTTTCGAAGCTCCGTGGGTGGGGTGAATGCCGCTGGATCCATATCTGGCTGGTCCGTACTGTCACGGCGAGTAGAGTGAGCCGTGTGGAAATATTAAAGGAGGATCCAGTCGCAGGCACTCGTGAAGGTGAGGTGGTTTATTGAACACAAAATAAAAATAAACAAACGGCAAACGGAACAGAAGGCTATCTAAACTGAGAACAACTAAGCTAGTGAATACAAACCAGGACATGAACATGAAGGAAGACGAGCAGTTGGAATTGTGAGAAGATGTACGATGGGAATGGGGATCGGTACGTTGTTGGGAGAGAGCGCCAAAGACCAAGAGAAGAAGAACGAGCTGTCACTCATAAAGAAATCCAACCCCGAAGAAGTTAAAGTTCTCATCGACAATATTCTACTAGCCATCAAAATTAATTCTTCTATGCTGTCGGTTCAACAAATTCATGATCACATGGCAAAGTATCTGAGTATACCAGAAAGCTGGTGAAGCAAAAATTATACCTTTGAGTTTGTGAATTCAATTAATGAAGTAGTGCAGAATGAGACAATGTGTGAAGTTAAAAATGCACCTTGGCACACCCTGATCATAGATGAGAGCATAGACATAACAGTGCACAAAATGCTAGTCCTGTATATTAAATACAGGGAGGAAAATAACGTCAACCATAAAACTGTGTTTGGTGGCATCATCCAGCTGACAGCATGCACGGCTCAGGATATTGTGCAGGCAATAACTCAGTTTTACACCAAGCATGAACTAGACATGCAGAGAATGGTGATGCTGACCTCCATTGTGCCTCAGTAATGCTAGGAAAGCACAACGGAGTTGCAGCTTTATTAAAGCAGAAAATACCACACTTAACTGAACAACACTGTGTAGCCCATAGAGAGGACTTGGGCATTGATGATGCGTGGAAAGATGTACCTTTGATGCGAGATGTGGAAACTCTTCTTAGAACTGTTTACTCCACTTTCTCTAGATTCGCTGTAAAGAGGGGAAAACTGGAAGACCTAGCAAAGGTTCTTGATCAGGCCTCTGAGTGAAGTATGATGGCTGTCGCGTCACCAAGCTGTGAATGCTGTTCTGAGGAACTACACTGTGCTGGAAGAATACTGCAAGAGAGAATCCAGTGATAACAGAGATCCAGTGGCAAATTACTGTTACAAAAGGATAACCGATTCAAACTTCAAGGTTACTCTCACCGCTCTGGGAGATGTTTTGGGTGAGCTGGCACACCTGTGTCTTTCTTTTCAAAGATGCAACCTGACTGTGATGGAAGGGCACTGCTTGGCAAGAGCAAAGATTGAGAAGTTGCGTTCCCAATACTTGACAGAGGAAAAGGATGTTAAGTGGAGTGAACATGTCAAAGAGGCGATGAGGCCCTCATCTGCTGATGGCAGGAATACCGGTGAGATTACTCGTGTTATTCGTAAGCTTTGTGATAATAATAATAATAATGGATTGATATAGCGCTTTTCTAGGCACCCAAAGCGCTTTACAATACCACTATTCATTCACTCTCACATTCATACACTGGTGGAGGCAAGCTACAGTTGTAGCCACAGCTGCCCTGGGGCAGACTGACAGAAGCGAGGCTGCCATATCGCGCCATCGGCCCCTCTGGCCAACACCAGTAGGCAAGTAGGGTAAAGTGTCTTGCCCAAGGACACAACGACCAGGACAGAGAGCCCGGGGATCGAACCGGCGACCTTCCGGTTACAGATGCGATTCCCAACCCCCTGAGCCACGGTCGCCCCACTTGGATGCTCGTTTTCCAGAAGATGAATTAAAGGAGTGGTCTCCATTTGACATTGAGGCATTGAACTCAGACATCATCCTCTCATCTCGCATAGTTAAGGACTGCTTCGATGTAATTAGACCTAGTATTTTATCGCTATTGAATTCTTCCTTACTCTCTGGCTGCGTCCCGTCAGCTTTTAAACATGCTATAGTTCAGCCTGTTCTTAAAAAAAGGAACCTTGATTATAATGATTATGTGAATTACAGGCCGAACTCTAAGCTCCTGTTCCTGTCTAAAATCCTCGAGAAGATAGTTCTTCTACAACTCCAGGCGTACCTGGATGAGAACGACATTAATGATAAATTCCAGTCTGCCTTCAAACCACATCATAGCACCGAAACAGCGTTGCTTAGAGTCCTCAACTATCTTCTTCTAATTGCTGATACTGGACGCTCTGCGGTCCTAGTTTTATTGGATTTATCCTCGGCCTTCGATACGGTAGATCACAACATCTTAGTAGCGAGACTTGAGCATACTGTAGGCATTAAAGGTGTTTCCCTTGATTGGTTTAAAACATACCTCTCCAATAGGTCCTTCTCGGTCAACCTGGGCACCTGCTCTTCCTCCGCTGCACCTGTCTGCCGTGGCATGCCTCAAGGATCTGTGTTGGGCCCTATTCTTCTCTCACTGTATATACTCCCTCTAAGTGCAATATTTGAGAAATACCGCACCGCTTTTCACTGCTATGCTGATGATGTACAGATCTACTTTGAACTAAATGATGATCTTGCTTTGTCCTTGCACTGCTTTCAAGAGTGCATGTGCGAAGTCAAAGAATGGCTCTTAGCAAACTCTCTTATCCTAAATGATAAGAAAACTGAAATCGTGGTATTTGGCAGCAACGTTCCTCGTGGCCAAGTTCGTGATGCCTTTGGTTCCCTTACCATCTCCCTTTCTGACACTGTTAGCAATTTGGGTGTGTTGCTTGACAGCTCGTTCAAATTCGATAAACAAGTGTCTGCTGTACTTAGATCTGGTTTCTACCAACTGCGTCTCATTTCTAAGGCTAGGCATTATGTTCCGCATAAGGACCTGGAAAAGCTCATCCACGCCTTTGTGACCTCTAGGCTGGATTACTGCAATTCACTGTATTTCGGTCTTCATTCTGCCCTTCTTCATAGACTGCAGACAGTCCAAAATGCTGCGGCACACATTCTGACCAGAACTGGGAGGTTTGCCTCTATTACCCCTCTTCTAGCTGACCTGCATTGGCTACCCATTAAATACCACATCCAATTTAAAATACTGCTGCTTACTTTTAAAATTACCAACAACACAACACTGAGCTACCTTAGCGAACTCCTTAAATCGTATGTTCCCGCCAGAGCACTAAGATCATCTACTCAGTTACTCTTGGTGCAGCCTAGATCTCAGCTGAAGTCTAGAGGTGACCGTGCGTTTGCCTTGGCTGCACCAGAGTTGTGGAATAACCTTCCGATTGCGATCCGGGCGTCCGATTCTATCCAATCTTTTAAATCACGGTTAAAAACCAATTTGTTTAATCTCAATTTTCCTGCTTGTTAATGCTTGTACCTGACTCTTAGACTTACTCTGTTTTTCTTTATACATATCTTTTATGGCTTGTGCTTTTACAATGTTTTTACTTGATATGCATTTTATGCTACCCCTGTGTATTAGTGGCAATGACCTTTGAGTATATTTGATACTTTGCTGAGGCCTTATAATACTCATGTTACTTTTCTGTCTTTTATGTTAAGCACTTTGGTATACCGCTGTTTTTTAAATGTGCTCTATAAATAAAGATTATATTTTATTGTATTGTATCAGCTTTGAGTATGGAGCAGGAGACATTGCCACGCTGACAAAGAAGTATGAGGCCATTCTCCACCCTCCACATTCAGTGGAGGTCATAAACAGTGAATATTCTGATTTCAAGTACATAATGAGGCACAAACTTAAACATGGGTTAATCAGCACATTCTCAGATATGGTGGCTGCAACGCTAAAATGTGAAGAGCTAAAACACATCTCACAGCTTGTGGATATTTGTGCTACATTTCAAGCATCCAGTGCAGATTATGAAAGATTAATGAATCGTATCAAAACAGCATCCAGAAATCGTCTTGAGGTGGACCATTTCGACCAGCTCATGTGCATAAAGTCAAAGCTGCAAGCAGACGAGGCCATCAACCTGGACGACGTGTACAGCCACTGGAGATGTGAGAAGGACAGACAGGAAAAATAAGGTGAAATTTAAGCTCTTAATAAGTATACTACTCATCTAGTGTCATTTATTGAGTTTTCATTTATGGATATTGATCATTAAATACTGTCACTAATTTATGAGTATTAGAAATGCAAATAATTGTGTCATTATATACTGTATTTTGCAGACAAAGAGTTACAGGACAGTAGGACTGTCTCCCAGACCGCAGTAGGACAGGAGGACCAGGAGCTTCACAGAGTGGCTCATACTCATCATAACACAAGTCAGAGATTTATAATAAAAACATTAAATTTCAAAATTGGAGTTTATAATAGGCTTGATTTGGTTGGCAGTTCATGTTTTGCCATAGCTAAAGTTAAATATTCATACTTCTAATAGCGTTGACATAGTACACAGGTAATTAAAAAAAGATTTTTGTAATTTTCACTGTAAGTGGGCTAAATCTCTTAATTAAAGGTATTCTAACAGAAATGTAAATGCTGTAATTTGGCTCCTTTTATAAACCATGTAACTTTGATGGATGCGATGCTGTCGTGACCACATTGTACACATCTAATGTCGCTCACAGTGGTCCAAGGGTCCGCTCAGGGAGTTTGCGAGTTTGCTCACACACATGAAAAATTAGAGGGAACATTGCCCCTCACATACAGTGGGGCAAAAAAGTATTTAGTCAGCCACCGATTGTGCAAGTTCCCCCACTTAAAATGATGACAGAGGTCAATAATTTGCACCAGAGGTACACTTCAACTGTGAGAGACAGAATGTGAAAAAAAAATCCATGAATTCACATGGTAGGATTTGTAAAGAATTTATTCGTAAATCAGGGTGGAAAATAAGTATTTGGTCACCTCAAACAAGGAAAATCTCTGGCTCTCACAGACCTGTAACGTCTTCTGTAAGAAGCTTTTCTGTCCCCCACTCGTTACCTGTATGAATGGCACCTGTTTGAACTCATCATCTGTATAAAAGACACCTGTCCACAGCCTCAAACAGTCAGACTCCAAACTCCGCCATGGCCAAGACCAAAGAGCTTTCGAAGGACACCAGGAAAAGTATTGTAGACCTGCACCAGACTGGGAAGAGTGAATCTACAATAGGCAAGCAGCTTGGTGTGAAAAAATCAACTGTGGGAGCAATCATCAGAAAATGGAAGACACTGATAATCTCCCTCGATCTGGGGCTCCACGCAAGATCTCATCCCGTGGGGTCAAAATGATCATGAGAACGGTGAGCAAAGATCCCAGAACCACACGGGGGGACCTGGTGAATGACCTGCAGAGAGCTGGGACCAAAGTAACAAAGGTCACCATCAGTAACACACTACAACGGCAGGGAATCAAATCCCGCAGTGCCAGAAGTGTTCCGCTGCTGAAGCCAGTGCATGTCCAGGCCTGTCTGAAGTTTGCCAGAGGGCACATGGATGATACAGCAGAGGATTGGGAGAATGTCATGTGGTCAGATGAAACCAAAGTAGAACTTTTTGGTATAAACTCAACTCGTCGTGTTTGGAGGAAGAAGAATAGTGAGTTGCATCCCAAGAACACCATACCTACTGTGAAGCATGGGGGTGGAAACATCATGCTATGGGGCTGTTTTTCTGCCAAGGGGACAGGACGACTGATCCGTGTTAAGGACAGAATGAATGGGGCCATGTATCGTGAGATTTTGAGCCAAAACCTCCTTCCATCAGTGAGAACTTTGAAGATGAAACGAGGCTGGGTCTTCCAACATGACAATGATCCAAAACACACCGCCCGGGCAACAAAGGAGTGGCTCCGTAAGAAGCATTTGAAAGTCCTGGAGTGGCCTAGCCAGTCTCCAGACCTCAACCCCATAGAAAATCTGTGGCGGGAGTTGAAAGTCCATGTTGCTCGGCGACAGCCCCAAAACATCACTGCTCTCGAGAAGATCTGCATGGAGGAATGGGCCAAAATACCAGCTACTGTGTGTGCAAACCTGGTAAAGACCTATAGTAAACGTTTGACCTCTGTTATTGCCAACAAAGGTTATGTTACAAAGTATTGAGTTGTATTTTTGTTATTGACCAAATACTTATTTTTCACCCTGATTTACGAATAAATTCTTTACAAATCCTACCATGTGGATTCATGGATTTTTTTTTTTCACATTCTGTCTCTCACAGTTGAAGTGTACCTCTGGTGCAAATTACTGACCTCTGTCATCATTTTAGGTGGGGGAACTTGCACAATCGGTGGCTGACTAAATACTTTTTTGCCCCACTGTATACTAATGTGCCACAAACAGGACTTTAATATCACCAACCATTCTCGTGTTATTACGGTGTATCCATATAAATGGCCCACCCTGTATATTGGTTCTAGTACAGAACCCTGTGGAGCTCCACAATTAACCTTAGTGTGTGAAAAGGACTCTCCATTTACATCAACAAATTGGAGTCTATAAGATAGATACGATTCAAACCACTGGAGTGTGGTACCTGTAATACCTACAGCATGCTCTGATCGTTGAAATAGAATATTATGGTTGACACTATTAAACGCTGCACTGAGGTCTAGCAGGACAAACACAGAAATGAGTCCACTGTCAGAGGCCATAAAAAGATCATTTGTAACCTTCAATAAAGCTGTTTCTGTGCTGTGATGAGCTCTGAAACCTGACTGAAACTCTTCAAATAAGCCATTCCTCTGCTGATGATCTGTTGGCTGTTTTATAACTACTCAAGATTATTTTTTTTTTATAATAAGAGGAATGTTAGAGATTGGCCTATAATTAGTTATGGCCACTGGGTCTAGAGATGGCTTTTTAAGTAACGATTTAACTACTGCCAGCTTGAAGGCCTGTGGTACATAGCCGGTTATTAGAGATAGGTTGATCATATTTAAGGTTGAAGCATTAATTAATGGCAGGACTTCTTTGAGCAGTCTTGTAAGAATGGCGGTCTAAAAGACACGTTCATAGTTTGGAGGAAGTAATTACTGAAATTTAGTCAGAAAGATCAATTGGAGAAAAAGACTAAGTGAATATCAATGGCAATGAAAGTAGCTGTAGCTAGTGTTACACCTGTGAGATGATTATGAGTACTGTTTTCTTTAATCATTAAAATTTTATTTGTGAAGAATTTCATTAAGTGATTACTAGTAAACTTTAAAGGAATGGCTCAACAGTGCTCTGACTTTTTGTCAGCCTGGCTACAGTGCTGAATAGAAACTTAGGTTTGTTTTTATTTCCTTCAAACAATAAATGAATAATAAGATGTTCTAGCTGAATGGAGGGTTTTTTTTAAATATAGCTAAATGATGATCTTCTAAATTTGTCTTAAATCCAGGAGAGTAGAAGTGGTGCCTCCCATCCTCAGCAGCTTGTCACTCAGCAGAAGTGGTTGGATGGTATTAAAGGCACTGAAAAACTCAAAAAACATGATTTTCACAATGCCACCAGTACCATCCAGGTGAGAGTGAGCATGCTGCAACAAGTAGATAACAGCATCATTCTCCGCCATAAGAAGCTGGCAAGCAATTTGAAGAGGATCAAGTACATTTTTTAACCTACAATCTAAGCAAGATCTAGTCTCTCCAGCAACTTCATGACATATGACACTAAGGCAACTGGTCTGAACTCATTAAGGCCAGAAGGGGATGCTATCGTTGGTACTGCCACTAAACATGATGTCTCTTTTCTCTGGAACAGACTCATATTGTGCAGCATGGGGGTTAAGGGGATCAAGTGTAGAGATGGAAATGTATTGATGATTGATGAGGATATATTGAGAAGATAGGATGAGTACTTTGAGGAGATGATAAATAGAATGAGGAAATACAGAGAATTACTAAAGAGGAATTGAGGGTAGCTATACAGAGGATGAAGAGTGGAAATGCAGTTGTTCCAATGACATACCTATGAAGGTATGGAAATGGTAAGAGAAAGGGCAGTAGACTGAACAAATTTTCAATGCAATTTTCGAGGAATGGAGAATGAGTGAGATTAGAAATTAGTCAAGTCAGAAATTAGTTATCACAGTGGCAGTTAAGGTTGAGCAGTTTGGAGACAATATTATGTTGAATATTAAACAGGAGGAAAAGAGGAAGACCACAGAGAAAATTCATTGATGTAGTAAAGGAGGATATGAAGAGGGTGTGCGTGCCAGAAGAGGATACTAGGTATAGGCTGATATTCAATTCAATTCAGTTCAATTCAATTTTATTTATACAGCACCAAATCACAACAACAGTTGCCTCAAGGCACTTTATGTTGTAAGGTAGACCCTACAATAATACACATAAAGAGAAAAACCCAACAATCATATGAGCAAGCACTTTGGCAACAGTGGAGACGAAAAACTCCCTTTTAACAAGAAGAAACCTCCGACAGAACCAGGATCAGAGAGGGGCAGCCATCTGCCGCGACTGGTTGGGGAGAGAATAGAGATGATATGGAGGTAGATGAGCCCAGTGGGGGCAGCCGAAAAAAGAAGATTATGTGGCAATATTCTGCAGGGTCCTGATGAATAACATAGTTTTGTGACTTAAGTTATTGTTAAAGTAAAGTGTTAAGCAATTATTATATAACATTTCCAGGCAAAGCACTAACAAGGCTACTTGTGTGCTTGTATTTGACTTGCTGAGACGTGCCGTGTCATTGGATATAATGCTAGATCACTACTATTGAACTATAATACTGCTGTTTCTGGCACCTTGTTTCAGTATATTCAGAATTTCAAATATCAGAAGCTCATTAGAAAATAAGGATGGACCATGTCATTCATTTACATACACTCATAAAAGCTGCGAACACCAATAAGTTCTTCAGTTTTTTTTCAATAGCCTCAGAATTTTTTGTTTACTATCCTTTGTTTAATTTTCTTGAAATACTGTGATCTATTTTTGAGACTCGAGATATCTGCTCTTGTTAATAAATAATCCAAAACACATAACACACAAACACTTATCACAACTTAATAGCCTGAAATGCAGCCTCAAATACAAACAATGTGGTACTCTCTACCTTTAAAATTTTTTATTGTTGTTGTTTATATCCAAATTTTGGATGTCTGTGACACCAAATACACTTTTGTTACCCAACTTGTCCACTTAATGCAAAGACACTTTACTTGGAAATCACTGTTGAGGGCAAAGTCAAGTTATGGTTACTTAGATGAATGACCCACAAAATCAAACCAAACTTTATTTACCTGTACATTTATTGCTACTACAACAGATTATTGACAAATTAGACAAGCTATACTCAGAATAACTGAATCTTAACCTCCTAGGACCTGCGTCCACATATGTGGACATCACATTTTGGGTTATTTAGACCAAAATACTTAATTTTGCTCTACAAGGGCCTGATATCCACTTACGAGGACATTATACTGCTACTGTTCTATCAAAATTGTAAACAAATATCCTCATATGTGGCTCTTATTTTTCTTCAAAACAAAAATGAGGGGAAAAATCTGGTAATTCTTTGTTTTGACATTCATCGGGTCCCAATCAGCGCAATATCAAAGAGAAATTTAAAATGCTTGGCTTGGAAGAGTTAGGGTCTTAGGAAGTTAAACAAAAACTGGCAAAAAAACAGTCCCAAAATTTGTGCTTTTAGTGACAGTAAGTTTGAGGAAATGTATTTTTTCAGATAAAAAACCCCCCAGTTATAATGCATTTATACGATACTATGACAGAGCTACGTCTTCTGTATAAATCAGTGGGTTTATTTTTAATAATGTTCATATATCATTTTAGTAGGATATCACACTCCTTTAAGAGATGACAACAATCAGCAAATATAAGTTTATAAAGGTTATCTCTCACTCTCCTATTTTAGTCTTTTTGTCTAAATTTAGTCTGATTTCCATCTGTTATGTTATAAAATGTATTGATCAATTGTTAAACTGTGAAGTATACACCCAGAAAGTTGAGATGTTCTTATGAACGTAGTGTTTTCAGTGCGAAAAACATTTCATCACTCATCCAAGTGTCTTCTTCAATCTCGTCACTCTGTTAAGTATACAGTTTGATTATTGAAGTATCAACAACTAACACATTACTTATCATAGCACAAGAAAAATGTATTCTGATGCTGCACTGTGCGTGTATGTATAGACACAGTCCATTCTGTTTCTGAGCCAGTACTACTTTCCTGGCTGCTTGTCGCTAATGAGATCAGTGGAGCCTTCTCCAAGCATCTCTCCCTCCCTGTCTTCTCTGTCTCACTGTCTCTTCATCTCAAGGCATCCTTTATTACCTCCCTGTGCCCCTCTCCTTTTTTCATCTGTACCGCCAAGTATATTAGCTTCATCAGGCCACTACGAATGTACTATAGAGAAATACATTGATCTACAGGCGTCTTTGTACAGGTGCGTCGCTGAGGTGCAGGGGAGGCATTCCTCCTCTGTCCCCTCCTGGCCACCTGTGCCTCAATTTTATTCAATAACCTGGACATCCACATTACTTAGACTCTCATTACACATACATATAGGGCCTTGGGGGTGGTCATGCTAAACGACGTCCAGAGGATGGTCTGTATATTAAACCTTACCTCTGGTGCCGGTGCCCACCTCTCAATTTTAAATACATGTACACATCGAGGGTTCTCAAGGGTGCCGTGCTGACACCAGCTGCTTTCTGGCAGATCGTACTATGCCCTTCCCATATTTTAAATGCGCTTAGAACAGCACACAGCAACACCACATATGAGCAGGCAGAAGGAGTATGGGGGTCTTCACACCCCCATTTTCTCTTTGTCATCTGAGGGATGGGACTGGGAGGAGGAATTGGCCGTCTGGTCGGGGTCTGGGATGCTTGTCTCCTATGCAGAGGAAAAAGGGAAACATCCCCTGGGTCAGGGGGCGGATTTCACCGCTGGCAGTAAAAAAATAAAAATAAAAAAATCCAAACTTTATAATGTAGCCTCACTCAGTTCACTTCAGACTCAGGAAGTAAAGTGATGGTGTCCACCAGTAAGAGAAATGATTTCCAGATTTTGTTAAATTTCCTAATAGAACCTTTTAGAGAGAAGCTAAGTTTTTCCAACTTTAAGTTAAAGAGTACATCTCTCACCCAATGATCATGATTTGGGGGATGGGGAAGCTTCCACTTCAACAGAATAAGCCTCCGAGCTAGTAAAGTGGTAAAGGCTAGGGCCTGTTTGAGGGGGCCAGATAAGTTCAAGTAGGGAGAAATGCCAAAAATTGCGGAGAGTGGGTTAGGAGGGACAGTCTGGCCATATGCTTGGCTAAGTGTGTCGAATATATCCCTCCAAAATGCACTCAGTTTCGAACAAGACCAAACATGTGGACATGGTTGGCAGGTGTTGGTCCACATCTGTTACAGGCATCACTAATGGTTGGATAGATTTTAGATAATTTTGTGTTTGTATAATGTACTTTAAAGACCACCTTGCACTGAATCAAAGCATGACGGGCACATACTGAGGATGAGTGAATCAATTTCAAAGCAGAATCCCACTGCTGTTCTGGCAGGGTTGTCTGTAGCTCTTCCTCCCATCTCAGCTTAGTATAAGAAATGGATTTGGGAACCAAAGTATCTAGTATTTTATACAAGGCTGATATCAGTCTGTTTTGATGAGGGTTCGTCTGCAGGATGATATCCAGATTTGTTTCTGGAGGCCGATTGGGAAAGTGAGGGAACTTTGTTTTTACAAAATCTCTAGCCTGAAGATAACAAAAAAATTGGAATTAGGCAGGTCGTATTTAGACGATAGGTCAGCAAAAGATAGAAAAGTGTCCTGACTGTACAAGTCCTTAACAATCCTAAGTCCTTTATCTTTCCAACTTCTAAAGGCTGCATCAATGTTTGAAGGTACAAAATTGCAATTTTTTAGTATAGGTGTTAGCAAAGACGGTCCAAGTAGCCCAAAGTATTTTCTAAACTGTTGCCAAATAGTTACCGTTTCCTTAGCTATTGGATTCTCCCCAACAAGGGTTGGAGAGAAAGGGAGTGGTGACCTGAGTATTGATGATAATGAGTAACAGCTAGATGCAGTTTCCATTTGTACCCAGGCTGGTACAGGGGGGTCGTTGTGAACCCAATGTAAGAGTTTGCATGTTAGCTGCCCAATAGTAGTGTCTAAAATTGGGCAGACCAAGACCACCGTCAGTTTTAGAGGACTGAAGAATAGGCTTGCAAACTCTAGCTTGTTTCCCTCCCCATATGAAATGTGACAGAATCTTTTCTAACTTGTCGAAGAATGCTTTAGCAAGAGGAATTGGGACATGTTGAAAAAGATACAAGAATTTGGGGAGGACACTCATCTTTATCAGGTTAACTCTCCCTGCAACTGACAATGGTAGTGAAGTCCAACGGTCACAATCTTTCCCAACGTTGTCTAGTATAGGGATAGAAAATTCTCCCTCATCATTTTACGTATAGAAGAGGAATATCCCCAAATATTCAGATATCTAAATCCGGTTTCTATCCACTTAAAGGGCACTACTGAGTGGGGAAGAGCTCTGGCGAGGGAGTTGAGGGGTTGCAACTGCTTTTTTGATAATTGAGCTTATATCCTGACAATGTACCATATTGGTCCAGTATGTTAAAAAGCACCGGGAATGAGTTTAAAGGGTCAGAAATGTATATGAGCAAGTTGTCTGCATAAAGGGAGAGTTTGTGAGTCACACCAAACCTTGTAAAGCCTTTAAATCTATCCTCTGAACGCAGCCATATTGCAAGAGGCTCGATAGCAATGGCGAATAAGAGGGGTGAGAGAGGGCACCCTTGCCTAGTGCCCCTCTCAAGTGGAAAAGGCGAAGACAAGTTGTTGTTAGTACGAATACAGGTAGATGGGGAAGAATGTAGTAGCTTAACCCTGAGAATAAAGTCAACCCCCAAGCCAAACTTATCCATCACTTCAAAGAGGAAGCTCCACTCGACGTGGTCGAAGGCTTTCTCCGCGTCAAGAGATACCACAACCTCTGGAATTGAATTGCACGATGTATGGATAATATTCAAGAGGCGTCTTGAATTGTCATATGAGTGCCTGCCGGCCATGAACCCCGTCTGATCAGAGGAGATAATTTGTGGCAGAACACGTTGTAGCCTAAGTGCGAGAATTTTAGAAAGTATTCTAAAATCAATATTTAAAAGAGAAATTGGTCTGTAACTGCTGCACAATAGGGGATCCTTGTCTTTTTTTCAAGATTAAACAAATAGTTGCTTCAGACAAAGTCTTGGGTAATTGACATTTTGAAAAGGCTTCATTATACATATCTTTCAGCAATGGTACCATAGGGTCAGAATTGACTTTATAGTATTCTGCAGAGTAACCATCAGGGCTTGGCGATTTACCTGTGTTTAAGGATTTAATGGCTTCTTGTACCTCTACTACAGTAATTGGTCCCCCTAATCCCTTTGTCAGATCTCTATCTATTCTTGGAAAATGTATATTTTGGAGGGTTTCTTCTGATAGAGGGGGAGAGCTTGAAGTGTACAGATTGGAATAGAAATGAACAAATACTTCATTAATTCCCTCTGGGTCCGATATTATGTCGCCAGCAGCAGACCAGACCTTCGGAATTAGTTTGGAGGTTGCTTCGGCATGGGCTTGATAGGCCAGAAGTTTCCCTGCCTTGTCACCGGATTCAAAAAAGTGTTGCTTTGTCTTAATTAATTGAACCATAGCTGTTGCGTTGGTGGTTAAATTGAGACTGGCTTGAACTTTCACACATTCTGTATAGAGGTTAGGATTTGGGTTTGATGCATATCTGCCATCTAGATCTTTGATCTTATTCAATAAACTGGCCGTGTAAGATAACTCTTTCTTCTTTAAATTTGACACAAAGCCTATAAGCTGGCCTCTCGTGTAGGCTTTCGACGTTTCCCATAAAAAATTTAAAAAAAAAGGAAAATGCATTAGTAGTAAGATTTGCATGTCGCCATGGATCCACAATCCCCAGCTGAGTTTTGAAAAATTCTAGGGTTTTAGCAGATTTATTCAAGGAACAGGCCTTAGTTGACGATCTATCCAGCAGAGTGTCCTGAACCAAGTTAAAGTCACCTCTTCACATAATAAGATGATAGTTTTCCAAATTTGGAAGTGAAGAGAAAAGTTTAGCTATAAAAGAATCATCGTCCCAATTCGGCCCGTACATGCTAGCCAGTATCACAAGTGAGCCCTGCAAGTTTCCTGACACAAATGTGAAACGGCCATCTGGATCAGCAATAACTTTATGTTGCTCAAACAGAATATTATTACGAATAAGTATGGCTGTCCCTCTAGCCTTGGCGTTAAATTTGGAATTATATATATTGCCAATCCAGTTTCTCTTGAGTCGCCTCACTTCACTTCTTTGTTGCAGAGATGTGTCTCTTGAAAAAAAAACACATCTCCTTTAAGCTGCTGTAAATGCGCCATAACTTTGTTAATTTTGGTTGCATTCTCCACACCTCTCACATTCCAGGAGACAATTCTAAGACCATTGATTGTGTTCAACATACCTTACTGTATTCAGGCAGGTTTTTGATTTGGCAAGTTGACAGTGGCCAGGGGAAGACTGGTGTCTGTACTTGAGGTAATAGACTGTGAACAGGAAAGGGAAAAAACAAAATAAAACCCCAGAACAAAAATAAAACATACATACATACACGAACGACATAAATTGGTCCTGGAAACCCCTGAAAACAAAACTTGCAAGTGTCCATTTCACAGCAGGGTATAAACATTCCCCTGCGAAGACTTCACCATCACAACTCTATCAAATTGCTGTGGCGGCTAAGGTCTCACTATGAAAATATACCTTGTCAATATTCTGCTAGAAAAATTGAGCAACTAGGATGTATCTTACTATACAAAAACGCACAGAAGAAAAACACAAAAAAGGGCAGGCAGAGATATTGTTGTCCTCCATTTATACATGGCAGGAATCAAACTGTAGGAGAGGTAATAGGGGCGATCGTGGCTCAAGAGTTGGGAATTCGCCTTGTAATCGGAAGGTTGCCGGTTCGAGCCCCAGCTTGGACAGTCTTGGTCCACTGCCCACTGGTGGTGGCGCCAGTGTCCGGCAGCCTCACCTCTGTCAGTGCGCCCCAGGGTGGCTGTGGCTACAATGTAGCTTGCCATCACCAGTGTGTGAATGTGTGTGTGAATGGGTGGATGACTGGTTGTGTAAAGCGCTTTGGGGTCCTTAGGGACTAGTAAAGCGCTATACAAATACAAATAAAACAATTTACCATTATCATTTAATAATAATAAAAGAATATGTGTTTGTATAAATTAAAACAGTATATACATATATGTGTACGTAGCAAACTAGTGAGCATGCCAACAGTGGCATTAGAACAATAGTATAAACAGGGGTATTGTAAAGGAAATCGAGAGAAAAACAGTGAAAAACAATGATGTTAGATTTACTCATACCATGCTGTCTTCTAGATATCAAACTAAAATGTCATGAGCCCTTCTACAGAAGTGGCAGGATCCAACTATGACCATGTTTTCAGATTAGGTCTCCAGAATGTTAGAACTCAGGGTTCAGTGTGAGGCGATGTAGCTCCGGGCGTCGCCTGGCAACGCCAGTCACTTCCTTTTCCCTTCGTCAGTCATAATGAACAGTTTGGCCGGGTAGTGAAGCTGAGGCTGGAGCCCAAGGTCGTACAACTTCTTCATGACTCCGCGGTAAGCGGACTGTTGTTCCAGCACCTCAGGGCAGTAGTCCTCGACAATATGGATGGGGGTGTCCTTATATTTCAATTTACCCCATATTTCCCGAGCTTTGCACACAACGAGCTCACGGGTCTGGGAGCTATGGAAACAAACAACAACCGCTCGGGACTTTGCGTTGGGGCCTGGTCTTGCTACCAGCGCTCGGTGGGCTCGATCCAACTCCGGGGCCGTTTTCAAAATGTCCACTCCAAATATGTCCACAAGCATCTGAGAATAGAACACCGTTGGTCTGAGCCACCCAATATTTTCAGCGACCCCAAGAGGCGAATGTTGCGGCGGCTTCTGCTTTCAACGTTTCAACTTAGCCACCACGTCCTGGAGCTCCGCATTTGTAGCTGTGGCCGTAGTTTCCAAAGCCGTAATCCGTTGGTCACGGCTGTTGAGAATCACTCACTTTGTAGCGGGTAGTGAGAAAATTATTAAGTAGTTCTGATAAAAGTAGGAGCCCTGCGGAGAGAGACTATTCCGACATGCCATCAACCGGAAGTCGTATTCTAAATTGTTGACTCATTAAAGTAGCCACTTCCGGCAGATACAACAACTAAATACAGCTTTCTACAATAGAAATCAAATATTCTTTAGAACTGTTGCAGAAGTTCCCATAAATGTGTGGCACTTGTAGGTTGCTTTGCTTTCAGTCTTCTGTCCAGTTCAACTCAAACCAGCTCGATGAGGTATAAGTCTGAAGACTGTGCTGGCCACTCCATGTTAGTTTTGGGTCACTATCTTTCTGTAGGTTAAACCACTGACCAACCAGGCACATGCCAGAAGGTATTGCACGCTGCTGCAGAATGCTGTGGTAGCTGTTTTGGTTCAGGGTGCCTCACACTCTGTGCAAGTCACCGACCCTGGATCCAGCAAAACAGCCCCAGACCATCACACTTCCTCCTCCATGTTTGACAGTTGATACCACACACTGGGGAATCATCCTTTCACCTACTTGATGGAGAACAAAGATCCTGCATGATAACCCAGAGAAGATTTCAAATTTTGATTCACCAGTCCAAAATACCTTCTTCCAGTCTTCAGTAGGCCAGTAGCAATGTTTCATGGCCCAGGCAAACCTCTGTGTCTTATTTTGACATCTTAGCAGTGGCTTTCTTGCTGCATCTCGCCCTGTCAAACCTGCAGCTCGAAGTATTCCCTTCCCAGTTGAAACTGAAACTCACTTACTACACCCACTTTCAAGCTGTGCTTGACGCTGTTGTCCTGTGAGCCACCTATCAAGCAAGCTGTTAACTCTCAGAAACTTGTCCTCTGATTCAGTTGTGGCTTTGGGTCTGCCTGACCTCTTCCTGTCAGAGCTTGCCCCAGTGTTTTAGTGCCTTTTGACAGTGAAAGAAACTGTACTCACTGACACCTTGATTTTCTTTTCAATTCCTCTTTAGGAAAGACCTAGATTTTTAAGTGTTGTGATGCTCTGTTTCCCTTTGGGATACACTGTTAAACATCCAAGGCTCAATTGAGAGCTACTGTGACAGCTGGGACAGCTACAGAAAAACTTTTCCTCCTTCTCTGGTGTGTTCCTCACCTGAGTGCGTGCTACTGTGCACAACCCGCGGGATTTCCACCCTCAAGAGACGAAAAAGGGGAACGAGTGCCGGCGTCCAGGTGAAACGGAGAAGGTACCGGAGGCTAGCTACTTGGCTGTGGGGTGACTCAGAATCAGAATCAGAATCGTGTTTATTGGCCAAGTATATGTGCAGACACATACAAGGAATTTGGTTCCGGTAGATGGTGGTGGCTCTCAAGCACAGCAATGTAAATCACACACACACACACACACACACACACACACACACACACACACACACACACACACACACACACACACACACACATATGTGTCTATATATACACATTACACATACATACATATACATACACAAAGCTGTGTAAACCAACTATAAATAACTAATCTAAACTTATATACATAAAATACAGAAATGAAATGAGGTGGAATGAATACTACAGAACATAGAACAATACTACACTCTCGGTGCCTGCGACCAGTTCCTCTCCTGTTGTTTGCTGGGGATGTTACGCCGTCGTCTGGGACCTGAGCCCCATGGCTCGAAAGCAATTTGCTCGCTCTGTGGCCATCATCCATTCTCCGTTTTGCTGATGACAGCTATGTCTGCTCATCAATCAAGGTTTTTCCCAGCTCTGGAGTTGCCAGATCCACATGTGTGCACAGGTGTTTAATTCAAGTGCCGCTGTGGTCAGCTGTAGATTTCGCAAATAAACAGTCATCAGTTCGGTTTGCCCTGCTTAACTTGGACTTGCTGCTGTTTATCAGGACAGAGTCACATGCAGACTGATGACCTCTGGTGGTGGTCAGAGGGTCCGGTGGCGCCTGTGTCCGGCAGCCTCGCCTCTGTCAGTGCGCCCCAGGGCAGCTGTGGCTACAATGTAGCTTGCTATCGCCAGTGTGTGAATGTGTGTGTGAATGGGTGAATGACTGAATGTAGTGTGAAGCGCTTTGGGGTCCTATGGACTAGAAAAGCGCTATACAAATGCAGGCCATTTACCATTTACCATTTTACCTCGGACGCCTTTTCTTCATTTGAGTCACAGATGATGAAGGTCGGTTCTCTGAAAACATGTTATTGTATTTTAATCTATCGACCGCCTGGACCTGCCGGGGTCTTTCTAACTGATTTAACGACCTTCTGACATCGATCATTAAACTGGAGAAGGTTGTAATATTGGGAGACTTCAACCTTCATATTGATGATGCATCCTGTAACACTGCTGCTGAGCTCATCGCTATCACTCAGTCTTTTAACTTTAAGCAGCATGTTTCTGGCCCCACACATACAAAGGGCCACACACTGGATCTTGTTTTCTCCCTGTGTTTAAATATACATGATGCATGTGTGGAGGATGTCCATATGAGTGGCCATAGTTGCATATTCTTTAATTTGTCATTTTACGTGGATCCTTCACCTCCTAAACTGATGATCCACAGGTGGATTATGAACCAGGATTTTGCTAGAAGGTTCTCTGCCATGTTTGACCCTCGCTGGCTCAAGATGACGTGGATTCACTTATTTTGTCTTTTAACAATCAATGTCAATCTATTTAAGATACAATGGCACCTCTGAAACAAAATGTTGTCCATTCCTCAAATTTCTTTCCCTGGAGAAATGAAAATATTCAAAATTTTAGGAGATATTGTCGCAAATTAGAACGTTAATGGAAGGCTTCCAAGCTTGAGGTACATAGGGTACATCTCAAGGAATCAATTTTCTCACTTAACGACATGATAAAAAAATGCCAGAACTGAATATTTTGCTGATTTAATAGCTTCAAAAAAGAACAATCCCAGAGTATTGTTTGATACAATTAAGAACATTGTCTCTCCTGATATTCCTCATGTACCAGTCTATACAAAATCTGATTGTAATGACTTTTTTAATTACTTTGTTAATACGGTCGCTGCCGTCAGTTTAAATATTTCTCCATCATCCTCTCAGTATCACATTGACACCTTGCTTACCTCTGATACCTGGTCCTCTTTTACTCCTGTTACCTTACAGGACATCAGTGCTGTGCTTGGTCAGACTTCAAGCCACCTTGATATGCTTTCTCCATCATTTTTCATTAGTGTGTTTGACTCTATTGGCCCCTATATTCTGGAAATAATTAATACTTCTCTTTATACTGGCTCAATTTCCAGCTATTTTAAACAAGCTATTGTTGAACCAATATTAAAGAAACCAAATTTGGACCCATCTCTTCCAAGCAGCTACAGGCCAATATCAAAATTACCATTGGTGCCAAAGATCGTGGAAAAAACAGTTGCAGAACAACTTAACAACTTTTTGGAGAAGAACAATGTTCTGGACATTTTCCAGTCTGGTTTCCGCAAATTACATTCCACTGAAACTGCTTTACTTAAAGTGTCTAGTGACATTCTGATGGCAGCAGACTCTGGAGAGTACACTGTTCTGGTTATGTTGGATCCCACCTCTACTTTTGATACTGTCGATCACAGTATCATGATAAACAGGCTGAAGGACTTGTTGGGATTACTGGTGTTGTTTTAAAGTGGTTTATGTCGTATCTATCTGAGAGATCTTTATAATCTGTATGAATCATGTGTTGTCTGAAACATCAGTTCTGCCTTCTGGGATACCTCAAGGATACCGATTCTCTTTTTGTTGTATATACTCCCTCTAGGCCAAATTATCAGACGTTACAATAATATTTCTTATCATCTCTATGCTGATGACATTCAGTTATACTGTTCTTTCAAAACTTCTGAGTTTTATAAATTTTCCTGTTTAAATAATTGTCTGTCAGAAATCAAACAATGGTTAAAGGACCATTTCCTCCAGTTAAATGCAGATAAAACAGAAACCTTGACTACTGCACCTGAACACATGCTTTCAGCTTTTTAGACCCTTCATTTCAGTTGAGTCTCAGAAACCTAGGTGTTATATTTGACAGTTCAATTTCTCTTGAGAAACACTCTAAACAACTTGTCTGGAACTGTTTTTATCATCTAAGAAACATTTCTAAACTCAGACTACTGGTGTCAAAGCCAGAATTTGAGATGATTATTCATGCTTTTATCTCTTCTCGTTTGGATTATTGCAATGGTCTTTTTACTTGTCTCAACAAATCTGCTCTGGATAGCCTTCGAACTGTACAGAATGCCGCGGCAAGACTTTTAACTGGCACAAACAAGAGGTCACACATTACTCCAGTTTTGGCTTCCCTTCATTGACTGCCAGTAAATTTTAGGGTTCACTTTAAAATTTTAGTTGTAACTTTTAAAGCTCTGCACGGTGAAGCTCCCCAGTATATCTTTGACCTGGGGCCCGTTCTTCGTACCTCGCTAAGTAGGTTAGCTGGATTAGATTGTTGACGATTTCGCGTGATCTTGGATCGTTCGGTTCCCTGAAGCTCATCCGGGACTTGCTGCCATAGCAACAGAGCCGTAAGCGTAAACCTGCTCGGGAGCAGGTTTACTTTATGTAAACAGGATTAGATCGCGGCCACTCAGGTATGTCCGCTTCATTTATACGAAAGCAACAGCGATATTCCACCACTGTTTCACCATAAATAAATAACATCAATGTAAATAAAGATAATGCAGTACCTGATCCATTTATTGATTTCACACAGATACATACAGGTCATTTCCTAAAAAAGGGAAATGTACTATTAACATTCTATTACATGTATGTGATTATTACAGATGTAATTCATATTTCAGAGTAGTAATTGCAAATTACTTTGTGTAATCAAGATGAGAGACCACGGCTATAAAAGCGAAGGTGGATTTGGGAAGCCTGTCGCAGCCATGTCCTGTCCGTATACGCGAGCAACCCATTGCGGAAGGTGCAAGATTGATAAGGAGAGTCCTCAGAATCCAGCGTATATTGCGGGATAGACAGGATCCTTTAGCTCAGCGCGACAGTGTGCTCATAGAGAGATATCGATATTCCCGTGAGGGTATTATTCACTTAACCAACTTGTTGACGAGGGGGTGCAGGACCACCACCTGTCTTTTTTTTTGCTCTGCCCTTTTCTTGGTTGCTGTTATGAACAAACAAACAGATTATTTCAGGGTCTCTTTTCAAGAGACGAAAAGCAATATAAGTGATAAATATTACCATTCTGTAGACTATTCTTATATTTCACTTTTACTTGTTCCCATGTTCTAGTGGGTCCTGTTGTGGCTCTAATGTGTAAGGGGATATAATATCCATCCATCCATTCGCTTCCGCTTATCCTTTTTCAGGGTCGCGGGGGGCGCTGGAGCCTATCCCAGCTGTCATAGGGCGAGAGGCGGGGTACACCCTGGACAGGTTGCCAGTCTGTCGCAGGGCCAACACACAGGGACAAACAACCATTCACACTCACATTCACTCGCACATTCACACCTAATGGCAATTTGGATTTTCCGATTAACCTATCCCCACAAGCTGCATGTCTTTGGACGGTGGGAGGAAGCCGGAGTACCCGGAGGGAACCCACGCAAACACGGGGAGAACATGCAAACTCCACACAGAAAGACCCCGGCCTGATGTTGGAATTGAACTCAGGACCTTCTTGCTGTGCGGCATGGGATATAATATAACATAATATAATATAATGTAATATAATATTGGATAATATAGTGTAATATAATAAATCTACCCTACCGCCTACTGGTGTTGGCCAGAGGGGCTGATGGCGCGATATGGCAGCCTGGCTTCTGTCAGTCTGCCCCAGGGCAGCTGTGGCTACACCTGTAGCTGCCTCCACCAGTGTGTGAATGTGAGAGTGACTGAATAGTGGCATTGTAAAGCGCTTTGGGTGCCTTGAAAAGCGCTATATCAATCCACTCCATTATTATTGTTATTATTAAATCACTTACGAGTTCAATTTGTCAGCAACTTTCTGCCAGCCCTCTCTCCTTGCTTTTGCAGCCTTTGCAGTGTTCCCTTGCGTTTTAATTAAACTCTGAAACTCCTGAAATCCCTCACTCAAGAGTTCTTGCTCTGCTGCCGAAAAATACCGAGCGCTCTCCTTCGACATTTTCGCCGACCAATCAGAGGGTTGCCGATCAATGTTTCTACTATCGATGCGTAGCCCCTTTTACGACACCCAGTGATCTCACATTACTTCATCCAGCTGTACTAATCATCAACAGCAGGTGTGTTCGGAGAACCGGATTAGCGAGCTCACGGTTAGCGCGATGATTTGGTCTTGGATGTGTCATTTGATCTTGGATGTAGTAAGCGACGTACGAAGAACGGGCCCCTGTTGAGAACCTCATGCTTCATCGCTTAGGTCGCCAGGTCAGAGGTTACTGGTGGTCCCATGTACTAGGTTTAAAACACGTGGGGATCAGGCTTATCAGGCACTGGCACCAAGGCTGTGGAACTCCCTGCTGTTGTCTTTACGCTGTCTTGACTCTACTGACTCCTTTAAAAAGCAGCTGAAGACATTTTTATACAAACAAGCTTTTAATGAATTTTTTCACTGTTTTATATTATTTTAGTTGTACTTCTGATTTTATTGTGAAGCACTTTGTGATTTTTATCTGTGAAATGTGCTATATAAATAAATGTTACTTACTTGCATTGTTAATTGCCCTTTCCTTGCCATTTTTGTAGCAACACACTACTCTGTACAATGCTTGTAAACTTGTACAATACTGTTCAACTGATGCTCACAAGGGTGTGTAAGTAATCCAGTAATCTAGAAAAGTTGGAACACCTGTAGGAATTACAGGGAGTGCAGAATTATTAGGCAAATGAGTATTTTGTCCACATCATCCTCTTCATGCATGTTGTCTTACTCCAAGCTGTATAGGCTCGAAAGCCTACTACCAATTAAGCATAATAGGTGATGTGCATCTCTGTAATGAGAAGGGGTGTGGTCTAATGACATCAACACCCTATATCAGGTGTGCATAATTATTAGGCAACGTCCTTTCCTTTGGCAAAATGGGTCAAAAGAAGGACTTGACAGGCTCAGAAAAGTCAAAAATAGTGAGATATCTTGCAAAGGGATGCAGCAGTCTCAAAATTGCAAAGCTTCTGAAGCGTGATCATCGAACAATCAAGCGTTTCATTCAAAATAGTCGAGAGGGTCGCAAGAAGCGTGTGGAAAAACCAAGGCTCAAAATAACCGCCCATGAACTGATAAAAGTCAAGCGTGCAGCTGCCAAGATGCCACTTGCCACCAGTTTGGCCATATTTCAGAGCTGCAACATCACTGGAGTGCCCAAAAGCACAAGGTGTGCAATACTCAGAGACATGGCCAAGGTAAGAAAGGCTGAAAGACGACCACCACTGAACAAGACACACAAGCTGAAACGTCAAGACCGTGGCTGGATTGGTAAAGGGCAGAGAGCTCCAGCCCGACTCAGATGCCAGCAATGTGGAGGTGGAGTACTGGTTTGGGCTGGTATCATCAAAGATGAGCTTGTGGGGCCTTTTCGGCTTGAGGATGGAGTCAAGCTCAACTCCCAGTCCTACTGCCAGTTTCTGGAAGACATCTTCTTCAAGCAGTGTTACAGGAAGAAGTCTGCATCCTTCAAGAAAAACATGATTTTCATGCAGGACAATGCTCCATCACACGTGTCCAAGTACTCCACAGCGTGGCTGGCAAGAAAGGGTATAACAGAAGAAAAACTAATGACATGGCCACCTTGTTTACCTGATCTGAACCCCATTGAGAACCTTTGCTCCATCATCAAATGTGAGATTTACAAGGAGGGAAAACAGTACACCTCTCTGAACAGTGTCTGGGAGGCTGTGGTTGCTGCTGCACGCAATGTTTATGGTGAACAGATCAAAACACTGACAGAATCCATGGATGGCAGGCTTTTGAGTGTCCTTGCAAAGAAAGGTGGCTATATTGGTCGCTGATTTGTTTTTGTTTTGTTTTTGAATGTCAGAAATGTATATTTGTGAATGTGGAGATGTTATATTGGTTTCACTGGTAAAAATAAATAATTGAAATGGGTATATATTTGTTTTTTGTTAAGTTGCCTAATAATTATGCACAGTAATAGTCACCTGCACACACAGATATCCCCCTAAAATAGCTAAAACTAAAAACAAACTAAAAACTACTTCCAGAAACATTCAGCTTTGATATTAATGAGTTTTTTGGGTTCATTGAGAACATGGTTGTTGTTCAATAATAAAATTATTCCTCAAAAATACAACTTGCCTAATAATTCTGCACTCCCTGTATACTGCAACATGGGAATAGAGCAGCTGTGATAGAATACAGCATGAATCAATGGTACAGAAGTGGGGGAAGCAAGAAGAATGAGTTGAATAAAGTTTGACTTATCTGACTGCTTTGTTTCTGTTAATGTGCCTTATAATCCCGTGCACCTTATGGTCCAAAAAATACCTATTTGACTTATTATTAGGCACGCTGCAGTTTAATGTTAGTGGATATTATACATAGTTATGCTCAGGATATGTCAGCCCATTTCCATTGGAAATGCCTTTTGGTTAAACTTTCAGCAAGGAATTTGCATTTGCATTGTTATATTTTTATATAGCTTTAATGCACATAAAAACAGCTGCTTGTTTAAGTAAAAATAAATTGATGGGGTTTTTTGCGCTAGTAAAGTTATGGAGTTATATTTTATGTTTGTTAACCTATTATAATATATTATAATTCAATTATATCGTCAGTTATATTGTTATCGCAACTTTTCAAATATATATTGTGATAAATATTTTTGGCCATATTGCTCTGCTCTAATACCTGGGATAGGTTCCAATCCCCTCCACAACCCTAATAATAATAAGCCCATGATGGATGAATGCTTTAGTAAACAATTCTGCTAGTCTGTTGCAAATATTGTTATGGACTTGATTATTTTCATAGGCAGGTTTTTTTTTAAATTGCACATGAGCCAGTGGCTACCATCTTTGATCAGGGTACAAAAGTGTTTTTGTTAATTAAGACATTATGTCATAAGAAAAGTCTTATTAACATGTTTACCTGACACTTAAGTATTAATAGAGGAGACTGCTGTCTTACACATTTTTCATCTTCATTCAGAGCCCTCGTGTCTTATGGATGGAGGCATTGTGAGTCTTGATGTGAGCAGTTCTATTAGAATAAAAATGTCTCTTCATAGGATCAGTGACTCTAAACAATTTTTGATTGATTGATTGAATGAGAGTTCTGTAGCAGCTCAGCCACAAGTCACACTAAGCTTATAAGATGTTCTGCTGTGACCAATTGAAGTTTACTTTTAGAAGTGGTGTTTGTTGTTTGGGCTGCCCCTCCTCCCTGCTGTACTCCACTCTGCATACCAAAAATCCACCATTGCTATTCTACATGTCAAGGTTTCAGATTCATGCACACTCTGTAATGTCTTGAAGTTGATTTGAGTCCAGCTGGCAAACTGAAGTAACCGGACACAGTTTAAAAAGGGATACACTTGTGTATTTCAAGATCCCACAGTTCACACTGCATGTCTATCCATCCATCCATCCATCCATCCATCCATCCATCTTCTTCCGCTTTATCCAGGGTCGGGTCACAGGGGCAGCAGCCTAAGCAGAGAAGCCCAGACCTCCCTCTCCCCAGCCACCTCCTCCAGCTTATCCGGGGGGAACACCAAGGCGTTCCCAGGCCAGCCAAGAGATATAATCTCTCCAGTGTGTCCTGGGTCTGCCCTGGGGCCTCCTCCCGGTGAGACATGCCAGGAACACCTCACCCAGGAGGCATCCTTGTCAGATCCCCGAACCACCTCAGCTGGCTCCTTTCGATTTGTGGAGGAGCAGCGGCTCTACTCTGAACCCCTCCCGGATAGCTGAACTTCTCACCCTATCTCTAAGGGAGAGGCCAGCCACCCTTCGAAGGAAGCTCATTTCCGCCGCTTGTATCCGTGATATCGTTCTTTCGGTCACTACCCACAGCTCGCGGCCATAGGTGAGGGTAGGGACATAGATCAACCGGTAAATTGAGAGCTTTGCTTTTACACTCAGCTCCCTCTTCACCGCATACTGCAGCCGCAGCACCAATCCGTCTGTCGATCTCCGGCTCCCTTCTCCCATCACTCGCGAACAAGACCCCGACATACTTGAACTCCTCCACTTGGGGCAGGAACTCATCCCCGACCCGTAGTGGGCACTCCACCCTTTTCCGGCTGAGAACCATGGCCTCAGATTTGGAGGTGCTGATCCTCATTCCCGCTGCTTCACACTCAGCTGCGAACCGTTCCAGTGCGAGCTGGAGGCCATCACCCGATGAAGCCAACAGAACCACATCATCCGCAAAAAGCAGAGATGAGATTCTGAGGCCACCGAAGTGAAAGCCCTCCGCCACTTGGCTGCGCCTAGAAATCCTGTCCATAAAAATTATGAACAGAATCGGTGACAAAAGGCAGCCCTGGCGGAGCCCATCACCCACCGGGAATGAGTCCGACTTATTGCCGGCAATGCGAATCAAGCTCTTGCAATGGTTGTACAGGGATCGAATGGCCCGTAGCAATGGGCCAGACACCCCATACTCCCGCAGCACCTCCCACAGGACACCCCGAGGGACATGATCGAATGCCTTCTCCAAGTCCACAAAACACATGTAGACTGGTTGAGCAAACTCCCATGCACCCTCAAGTATCCTCGAGAGGATAAAGAGCTGGTCCAGTGTTCCGCGACCAAGACGAAAACCGCATTGTTCCTCCTGTATCTGAGGTTCTACTAGCGGACGAACTCTCCTTTCCAGCACCCTGGCATAGACTTTCCCAGGGAGGCTGAGGAGTGTGATCCCCCTGTAGTTGGAACACACCCGCCGGTCCCCCTTCTTAAAGCTGGGGACCACCACCCCGGTCTGCCAGTCCAGGGATACTTCCACTGATCTCCACGCAACATTGTAGAGGCGTGTCAACCAGGACAGCCCTACAACGTCCAGAGCCTTCAGGAACCCGGGGCGGACCTCATCCACACCAGGGGCTCTGCCACCAAGGAGTTGTTTAACTGCCTCAGTGACCTCGCCCCCCGGAAATTGGCATTCCCTGCACACCCTCACTACGCGTTTAGGTGCACCGGGTCTGTCAGGTGTCCTACCCCGCCACCTGATCCAATTCACCACCAGGTGGTGATCAGTTGACAGCTCAGCCCTTCTCTTTGTCTGAGTGTCCAGAACTTCTGGTCGCAGGTCTGGTGATACAATTACAAAATCGATCATCGACCTGCGACCTAGAGCGTCCTGGTGCCACGTGCACTTATGGACACTCTTATGTTCGAACAAGGTGTTCGTTATGGCCAAACTGTGATTTGCACAGAAGTCCAATAACAAAACACTGCTCAGGTTCAGATCAGGGAGGCCGTTCCTCCCAGTCACGCCCCTCCAGGTCTTGCTGTCGTTACCCACGTGAGCATTGAAGTCTCCCAGTAGGACAACAGAGTCTCCAGGTGGAGGACCTTCCAGCACCCCACTTAAGGACTCTAAGAAGGCTGGGTACTCTGAACTGCCACTTGGCGCATAAGTGCAGATGACAGTCAGGACTCGTTCCCCGACCCTAAGGCGCAGGGATAAACCCTCTCATCCACCGGGAAGAACCCCAACGTACCGGCAGCAAGCCGAGGGAATATTAGAATACCCACCCCAGCCCGCCGCCTCTCACCAGGGGCAACTCCAGACTGAGACAGAGTCCAGAGTCAGACAGAGACAGAGTCCTGGCAATTGGGACATTCCATGTCCCAATTACCAGTCTTGGTAGCCGGGGATCAGTCCGCCAGGGCCTCCGCTCCTGCGGGAGGATGGGCCCATGCCCCCTTTTCGGGCTGTGCCCCATGGACTAAGGCCCAGCCACCAGACGCTCGCCCTCGGGCACCCTCCCCAGGCAGGGTAAACTGTTCCCTCCATGTTTTTCTCATAAGGGTCTTCTGAATTGCTCTTTGTCTGGTCCCTCACCCAGGACCAATTTGCTATGGGAGACCCTACCAGGGGGCAAAAGCCCCCAGACAACATAGCCCCTGGGATCCCTGGGACACGCAAACCCCTCCACCACGATAAGGTAGCGATTCACTGAAGTAACTGGACACAGTTTAATTCATCGTATTTCAAGATCCCACAGTTCACACTTCATGTCAGGTTAAAAGAAGTCTGTAGATGTCTGTGATCACACTGTATTGCGACATAAATCAGTACAAGGGTATGACACCTTTTCTAAAGCTTTGTGTGCCCCAGAAGCACAATACAAGCCATAATTGTGAATTGGAAGAAGGGAACATATGCACTTTTCATAAATTTCCAGTTAAATAACTAGACAACATGGGTTTTGGTCAGTGAGTTTAAAGAACATCCCACTGCTAAATTATACCAGCTTTTTTTGTGATGGTACCATACCAAAACAAGGCTATAAACTATACAGCTTAATGTTATTGTTGAATCCATGCTGTTATTGTGTGTAGGATCCTGGCCACTGTGGGGGCTGACTTTGATCTGAGAACATTGAGGGCGGTGAGAGTGCTGCGACCACTCAAACTTGTCTCCGGGATTCCAAGTAAGTCCACTTCACATTTTAATACATGTGCTGTCTGTGCTAATGGTCATGATGTGGTTAGCATGTTACAGCATTATAATAGCTTAACAAACAAACAACTACTATACTGCAAAAACATCTGTTCTGAAGATAAATTGCAAAATTTCACAGCTTTTTAATTTTAGTGGTGTATACCTTAAGCCAGTGTACTATACAGTGTATAGGAGTACTGTGCTACAGTGTATATGAGCATTTCTATACAGTATATTGAAGTACATCCATACAGTTTATAGGAGTGCACTTTTAGTGCCAAGAGCCGCACTCAAGAAAAACATCTGGCGTAAAAATAGGAGGGGGTCCACTTTCCCTCTTGGGGGAATACTCCCATAGGTTTTAAATCTGGGACTCTCCACCATTTGACCCTAGAACTTATGAATCTTCTCGGATGACAGGTGAAACGTCTTCCTTAGATTAACAAGTAAATATTTTTCCTTAGCACTACAGTTCCTCTGCATCTTTTGGACAGAGGCAAAATGACAAGGAGACTTGGTTGTAAAAGAAAAATTCAAAGGATATTGTAAATATCTAAGGAGCTTGGAAAGAAAAATGACTGGAGTTCTTTATGTTTCTCAAAGACTTTTCAATAGCAATCACGTGATCAACAGTGGGTCCACGACCCTCTTAAGGGACAACTTCCACTAGGGCTTGAATACCTGCGACTCTTCATCATTTGGTCTTAGAACTGAAGAAGCTTATCGGGTGAGAGGTGAAACGTCTTCAAGAAACTTAAAGAAGTCCAGTCACTTTTCTTTCCATGCTCCTTTGATTATCATGACTGAATGACTGAGAACATACACAGAATTACTGCAAATATATTTTGATAGCATTATGGTATGCTTGTATGTTACATTACATATGCAATCAATCATGGCTATGGCTAATCTTACTTCTCTTGCTTTGCCTCAGGTCTTCAGGTGGTTTTAAAGTCCATCATGAAAGCTATGGTACCACTGTTGCAGATTGGCCTGCTGCTCTTCTTTGCCATCCTCATGTTTGCCATCATCGGCCTTGACTTCTACATGGGGAAATTTCATCGCACCTGTTTCCGGATTAACACAAGTGAGCAAATGTTATAGAACCTTAACCATTCCTATGTGTTTTTTAATGAAGATAAGGGGTTGAGTGACACATTTTGAATTCCCCCCATATAAACAAAAATATGATTGTAATAGAAATTATGCAGTGAAGCAAGCTCCAACAGGAGAACGAACAATTAATTGTAAAATATGTTCCCTGTGATGTGTGTGATATTCTTTTATATCATCAGTCAGACTTTCTCTTACATAAATTTAAAGAATAAAATCCAAATAATCACATTGTCCATCAGAATCTGTGAGCTGTCGGCTTTCAACCCCGACCGCATGTCTGTGTACGTGCTGCCGGGTGAGAAAGCCAACATCTCACTGATTCTGATGTGTTTGTCCGTGCTTTGTGTTTATGTCTTTTTGCGGAATCCGTTTACCTGCTCTCGTTTGCTGTTTTAGCTGTTTGGTGGTTGTTGAAATTGTTTTGTGAGGTTTAGCCTGAGATTCTGGCGTTTCTGGTAAAACACATTTATATTTAAAAATTGATTCAGGATTTTAATGAATCGATATTGCTTTATTAAAGCTAAAATCGATTTTAATCAATAAATTGATTATTGAAACCCACCCCCTATATTTAAACCTTTTGTTTTCTTCTCCCCAGCCTCACAATCTCCCTCATACCCAGCTGTGTGGTCCCCTGTGTGCCTCTTCGTTTAGAGTTATTCATGTCCCAGTATATTCTTTTCCTTGTGTCAGCAATAAAGCAGTTTTGGAGTTACTTTCCACGTCTTGGAGTCTGCATTTGGGTCCACATCCTGCATGCCACACAGCGTACTGTGACAATTTCTAAAAAAATACCTTAGTCTGTCAATGTGTGTCTTTGTGGTTACAGGTGAGCAGACTGCAGATTTCCCCTGTGGCTATGAAGCTCCAGCAAGGACCTGTGCCAACGGCACTGTCTGTAGGGAGTATTGGATTGGACCCAATTTTGGCATTACCAATTTTGACAACATCCTCTTCGCTGTTCTCACCGTTTTCCAGTGTATTACAATGGAGGGATGGGTGGATATCCTCTACAATGTGAGTCCAGTTGTGGGGACATAAAAAAAGATCTTTGGCCATATATTTTGTTGGTTTACCTCAGGGCAGCAGTATCATAATTTTATTGTGTTAAAAAACATATGTACATGTGTATACAATACAGGGTATTATATCAGCGTCAGAATAGGCATTCACTGATTACTACACAGCACTAAAAAAAAAGCCCACAATAAGTGTTACTTGAGAAAAAATGTTCCCATGCAATCTGGGGCTATAATTATATTTCACATAATTCTTACACGATAAAACACAGTGAGCTATGTTTTGTTTGGCAAACACTAAAAAAGCATCACATGCAGTATGATATATAGGTATAGAAATTGATAAGAATTTAGTGATTCCGATTCCATTATCGATATCATGTACTGACTGATTCCGTATCAATTTTCTTGTCGATTCTCATTGGGTTCTGATTGGCTCCACTTTGAGAGTCACCAGTTTATTTAGAAGTAAAACATGAATATATCTAAAGTAATGTGACTTTGGTAGATCATGTTTTTCACAAAGGAATTTAAATGACAAAACCATCTTTATTAAAGAGATCGCTAAAATAAATCAGTCCTTTTTTATTCCAATCCATAAATGTCTGGGATGGCACAAAAAGATGATTAGATGTTACTGGAGAGAAATTAAATATCCAAATTAAAGTACTTTCCAAATTGGCGCCAAATCTTTATAAAATTTTGGACCACCAGGCACACCAATATTTAGCTGAAGAGGGGCAGTCAAAATTGAAATAGGTGAACTGTTGTTTTTGGTTCCATATTTACCCAGACAGGTCCCTCTTTATCTGCAAACCTGGTAATCCATTATGTTAACTTAAAAATATAAACTGCCCAACAATAGAATACACAATTAGGCAAACCTAATCCTCTCCAAACATGACTTCTTTATTCGTGCAGGTTTTTTATTCCATGTAAATAAAATAAATATTGCAATCTAACTGGAAGAAAAATAGGAATCATTTTATATAAATACAGAAACCTGGGCATTATAGTCATTTTTACTGTGTTTATCCATCCTGCTAAGGACAATAGCAATTTTGACCACCTATCCAGGTCATTTTTGGTTCCTCCTAAGTAGGGCAGGACAATATGCCCAAAAATATTTATCACGATATATATTTGATAATTTGCGATAATGATATAACTGACTATATAATTGACGCGAGACAATATACTTTACAACTCCACAACTTTATTAGTGCAAAAAAACTTCATCAATGTATTTTCACTTAAAGAAGCAGCTGTTTTTTATGTGCCTTAAAGCTATATAAAAATGTAACAGTGAAAATGCAAATTCCTTGCTGACAGTTTAACCAAAAGGCATCTCCAGTGGAAATGGGCTGACATATCCTGAGCATAACCATGTATAATATCAACAATACTTAAAAGAGGTTATACACACACAAAGCTGTAATATTATGTTGAAGCACAATACGTATTACTCCGCGAAGCTCCCAACTACGGTAGACGTAATGCTTTGACAATCCATCAAGCGGTGCGGCTTTGTAGCTTAGCAGGGTCGTACGAAAACATTTTTTGACAGATTTTTGAGTGCCGTGTACCAGATAAAATCGGTTCTGTAATAGCGCTAATAACAACGGCCAGCTTGCATGCTCTACCAAAAAATGTGCTTTGATGTGTATCTGACGGATGAAAGCCAAACCAGTTCCATACCACTGAAGTTGCACCATTTTTACAAACCAATTCTGGTTCATCTGTTTCATTCAACAATCTGCTTTCCCCCTTCTCATTCTCTGTCGCCGCCATGCTTTTTCCGCCATGTGCGTATGAAAACAAAGTCTTTTACCTAGTCTTTTACATATTCTATTGCGATATTTCATTTTCTTATCATTGCCTAACATTATACCGGTATTACCATGAACTGTATGATATGGCCCAGCCTTACTCCTACAATAGACTTGTAATTGTATGGATGCATAGAGATGATTGAACCAGTTATTTCTAATCCCTGGGAGGTAAATTTATCCTTTTTCAATTTTAAAGGGCAAATTTCTATAGTTGATTTACCTTGCTAAATTATTTATTTTGAAACAGATAAAGAAGTAGGACATGCCACTAATTGGATCTAATATTAGCAGAAGTAGATCATCTGTATAAAGCAGAATTTTGTGGTTTACCTTGACCCTGGACAGTAGTCTTAATCCTACTGTCTGATCTAATAGCGATTGCCAATGGCTTGATTACAAACAGATAAGGAGCACGGCAACAGCCTTGCATTGTACTGATGCAGCCATAGGTACTGAGTATAAAACTGTAATCCAGCTATCAAATTTTGGCCCCAATCTAAAATGTTTTAGAAGTATAAATACGTAAGTCCATTCTATTTTGTGAATGCCTTTTCAGCATCAACACTTAGAACAACTTCAGACTGTGTTGCTGAGTGAGGGGAGGAACTGAACTACACTGAACAGGGTCCTTATCTTTTTTAAGTATGACTGAGATTATGGCCTGAATAAGTGTTTTTGACTACTTTCCGTTTTCCAGGGATTCATTATACACCGTAAAAAAAAAAATCCTAAAAAAACCAGTAATTTCTGGGAAGTGGGGCGCTAAAATAATACCAGAAAATAACAGAAAATAACTTTTTCATGAAAATACGGTTATTTCCAATAATTACAATACAGTTTGTTGCCCTAATTTTACATGCGATTTTGCCCCTTTTCAAGTGCTTTTAAACATTAAATTAGGAACATTTTAATGTGATTAAACAATGAACTTACCTATAAACAAGGTCAATGAATGCGGCAATATGAATAATAATACTTAAATGTACAGAAATATACAGTTAACAGTTGGTTTAAATAATAATGGATTGCATTCATATAGCGCTTTTTGAGACCCTCAAAGCGCTTTACAATTCCACTTTATAATTCCCCTCTGACCATCACCAGTAGGTGGTAGGTGAAGTGTCTTGCCCAAGGAGACAACGACCGCGAGTGTCCGAGCCGGGGCTTGAACTGGCAACCTTCTGATTACAAGGCAAACTGCCAACTCTTGAGCCACAATCACCCTAAATAACAAGAATAATAATAATTATTTGATGTAAAAAAAAGTTTATAAGAATCATTTTATATATTTTTCTCCATAGCATTACATTTGAATTTAACAGTTCAATCTTTCAAATAATGGAATAATGAAATTATGATACATTTGTGAATGTATTTTAACAAACTAAATATGCATATGTACAGACAAATACATTTTAAAAACAAGAAAATTATGTTCACAGTCTATTTATGTAAATTTAATGATATTCCAGAAGAACAGTACAGAACTGTAAAATACACAGTAAAATACTTTTATATTACAATTGTTTTTACAGTGTAAACTGATTTCAAAACAGGTGCGAGCTTTAAGGGTATTCCCTGTAAAACTCGATGGGAAATCATTATGTGCCTGGTGCACTGCCTGTTCGAGATAGCTTAATAGGATTACTTATTTCCTCAAGTGACAGTGGCTGCTTTAAGGATGACTGAGCCTCTAGAGAGATTTTTGAATATCCAGAGAGTTGAGAAATAGGTCTGTTTCTGATGCATTACCCTCTACTTCTGATTGGTATAGGTTAGAATAATATTGTTTAAACCAATCATTAATGTCGTGATAGTTGTATGATATTAAGCCAGGATCCATTTCACTTCCTGTAATCATTTGCCCGGCTGACTTTTTTTTTAAAACCGAAGAACAAGAAGCCTACCTGCTTTATCTCCATGTTCACAATAAATCTGTCTGGATTTTAGTATATATTTTTTTCACCTTCTCCATCATAAGAATATTTCGTTCCATTTGTAGTAATAATTTTTCGTTGAACAGATCTGGTGTGGGTGAACCTCATGTCACCTATGGACATCTCCCATGTTCCTCACCAGCGTTTTAACATCCTCAGAGTGTACTTTATTCTTATATGCTACATAACTGATAATTTGCTCCTAATGTAAACCTTCATAGACTCCCACAGAATGTCCCTCGGCAGCTCCTTGATTTCATTAGTTTTCAAGATGAAATGTTTTGAATTATTTACATAGAAGTAGCTGAGGTTCCACGTTATCTGTAAAAATAAAATGGAATAAGTGGAAGTAGTTCCACGTGTGTGTGTGTGTGTGTGTGTGTGTGTGTGTGTGTGTGTGTGTGTGTGTGTGTCATTATTCATTGCAGGTTGGATATTGAATAAGTTACTGCTACTAATATAATACAAATACCTTTATTGATGGATAATGTATCTATCAACTTTAAACTGAAAAAGATTAGATTTGTCACGGCGAGTTGAGTGAGCCGTGTGGAAGAAAGAAAAGGAGGATCCAAATGCAGGCACTTGTAAAGGTGTGAGGGTGGTTTATTAAACACAAAATAAAAATAGGCAAACGGCAAAAGGAACAGAAGGCTATCTAAACTGAAAACAACTAAACTAGTGAACACAAACCAGGACATGAACATGAAGGAGGATACACAGCGGAGAATGACGACGGATGACAGCAGGGATAACACACAGAAGGAGCACGGTGGATACACAGACGGACCAGCAACTACAATAACAGAGGACGCGACTTAAATACACACAGAGAAACACAGGGAGATTACACACAGGTGGTGGAGTAATTAACGGGATGAGACAAGAGGTAAAACTAAACACATTCACAAGAGACGCAGACCTTCACAATAAAACAGGAAACAAGACCTCACTACACAAAGACGCCGACTTGACACTGAGAGACAGACTGAATATAACACATGGAACCTAAATGCTAAACATGAGACACAAATCCTGAAACACAAATAAACAGAAACATGGAACTCTAACAATAACAATCACCGTAGCCTCAGAGAACAAAACAATCATTCAAAAATAAACCAAAACATAATAATGGATTGGATTTATATAGCGCTTTTCAAGGCACCCAAAGCGCTTTACAATACCACTATTCATTCACTCTCACATTCATACACTGGTGGAGGCAAGCTACAGTTGTAGCCACAGCTGCCCTGGGGCAGACTGACAGAAGCGAGGCTGCCATATCACGCCATCGGCCCCTCTGGCCAACACCAGTAGGCAAGTAGGGTAAAGTGTCTTGCCCAAGGACACAACGACCAGGACAGAGAGCCCAGGGATCGAACCGGCGACCTTCCGGTTACAGATGCGATTCCCAACCCCCTGAGCCACGGTCGCCCCATAAGAACACAAAACGCAGGGTCGAAACTGACCCAGAACCGTGGCAAGATTGGTGTATGGCTGTAGTCACTGTGATTGTCTGCTTTCTGTATTAAAGTGGACCAACTGTATGGCTGACGGGCCACATGTAGGTCTTTGGTTCTCTCTGAACAACTTGCATGTAAGTAATTAAGTATACATCTTAGAGTTTGTTGCAGTTTAGCCACTAAACAGTCCCCATCAGAAAAGGGTCTTTTTTGTATTTTTTGGAGGGAACTCACAGTACTCACAGTATGCCGCCAGCTGCTTAGACCTCTTCTCTCCAGCCCCGGTGCCTACTGAAATAGGGAAGGCATGATTAGATGATGTTCACCTCCTCTGACAGCAGCCTCCCACTGACACCACACCTTGAATCCACTGCTCCACCACTCCTCTGCAACTAAGCCACACCCCATCACAGCTATCCCCCCAAAATGTGAGCTCACATTAAAAAACAAATTGAAAAAAATAACAAAATAAAATGTGAAAAAGTTTACCCAACAGCAACTGAAGTAATTGTTTTCTAGATTATATTATCAGTTGTGGAAAATTATGACCTCTTGTTCTATAGAATCTTTCTTCAGTTCTTTGAATGTTGCGAGTATTTGGTGATACAAAACAATGTAACAGCATTTCAATCTGGTTAAGGGAATGAATTGCAACACCTTGATTATTTTCTTTTCTAGCAATTGTGTTATAGGTTTGCTGGTGTCCTTGGGATCTTTAATCTCTTGCTTGACTCAATTTTTCCCAAATATCCTCACATTTGAATAGCTTGGTATACAGAAGATGCAAGCAGTGCTAGCCAATAGATTCTCCTTCAAAGAAAAAGTTTAGCCTTTCTTCTTAGTTATAAACTTCTACACCTCATAATTGTAGTTCATTGAAGAAAGAGTCAGGACAAAAAGTCACTTGTTAAGAAAAAAAAAATACTAAAACAGTTTAATTACTAATGTAGTTTCTAACAGGGAAAGGGAGTGATTCTGGACATGCGCATTTTAAAAAAAACAATTTAGTTTTTAAATGTGGAAAAGGCCTAAGACTGTGATCCTATACACCACGGGTGTCAAGCTCCAGTCCTCAAGGGCCAGTGTCCTTACTTCTGGTTTTATGTATTTGTCATTTATTTGTCATTTTCGTATTTTCTACTGAGTAGGGTGTTTTCTTCAGTATACTTGCACAGGCAAGTAATTCTATCCATTTGACAAGTAATTCAAAACTACAAGTCCTCTGAGATGACCGCGACGCCACACTGCCCCTTTGTTTACAGTCGAGATCAGCTACTGGGACTTCGGCAGTTTAGCCACACTGGCGTCCCCACTGGCGTCCCCGCTGGCGTCCCCGCGGTGATCAAAAGGATTTACCACGGCTGCAGAGCCGAGAAGGCACGACAACTGAAGAGAAAAAGATTTCGTCCTGCTCTCCCGTCAGTAGTGACTGGTAACGTCAGACCGATTGCTAAATAAAATGGACAAGCTCGTGACGCTAACGAGGACGAAGAAACTTTTCTGAGAATGCAGTGTTGTGTTTTTCACAGAGACATGGCTGCTAACACGCTGCAGGCTTATGACATCATCAGCTCTGCGACAGCAGACCTTCTGAATCGAAGCCCCTCCGTGTTTGTGGCTGTAATGGGCAATTTCAACCACACTAACCTCTCCACTTTTTTACCTACATTCAAGTATTATGTGGACTGCAAAATCAAACACTAGACCTGTTTTATACCAATGCTACTGAGGCATTCACCTCCATCCCTCTCCCTCCTCTAGGCAGGCCTTATCACAACCTTGTCTACCTCCAGCCCCTTTACAAACCTGCCATTTAGAGACAACCTCCAGCCATAAAAACTGTTAGACTTTTTAGGGATGCTTTGAGTCAACAGACTGGGATTTTCTTTATGACTTTCATGGGGACAATATAGCTAATCTCACAGGCTGTGTTACAGATTATATTAATTTCTGTGTAGACAAGGTGGTTCCCAAAAAAACCATTTGCTGCTTCTCCAACAATAATCCCTGGGTAACCAAAGACATCAAAGCTACACTAAACAAGAAAAAGAGAGCTGTTAGAAACGGGGACAAAGAACAGTTGAACCTGGTGCAGAAGGAGCTGAAAGCCAAGAGTGCTGAGGGAAAGGAGTCCTACAGAAGGAAGCTGGAAAGCAAACTCCAAGAAAACAACACCAGGGAGGTGTGGAATGGAATGCGGGCCATTACTGGCCAGAGACAAAAGACAGGTGTGGGAATGGAGGGGGACGTTGAATGCACATTCAACAACAACCTAAGTCTGCACTTCAATAGGTTTGATTGCCCTGCGTCTCCTGTCTCCACTCCTAGCTCTTCCCATATTTTCCTCCCCCCTCTCCTCCCCCCTCAGCCTGTCTCACTCTGTCCCTTTCAGCAGATGACATCAAAAGAGAACTGGGCAGACTCCAGTCCAGTAAAGCTGCAGGCCCTGATGGTGTCAGTCCCAAGGTGCTGTGCGTGGAGTTCTACATCGGATCTTCAACATGAGTCTGAACCTGCAGAGGTTTCCATCACTCTGGAAGACATCCTGCCTGGTCCCTGTCCCCAAAAAGATCAATCTGTCGACCCTCAGTGACTGCAGGCCAGTGGCTCAGACTTCACATGTTATGAAGATGCTGGAGAGACTCATCCTGCGTCCGCTGGTGCAGCCTTGGCTGGACCCCTGCATTTTGCTTATCGACCCCGTATCGGTGTGGAAGATGCCATCATCTACCTGCTGGACCATGCTTATTCTCATCTGGACATTGTTGGGAGCACTGTGAGGGTCATGTTCTTTGACTTCTCTAGTGCTTTTAACACAATCAGACCATCACTGCTGGGGAATTCGCTCACAGAAATGCAGGTGGATGCCCCACTGGTAGCTTGGATCACAGACTATTTAACAAGTCTGTTAAATAGGGTGAAGAGCTGCTGGTCGGATAACATCCTGAGCAGCATGGGGGTGCCAGAGGGGAAGGTCCTGTCACCCTTCCTTTTCACCCTCTACACATCTGACTTCAGGTACAAGTCTCAGTCATGTCATCTGCAGAAATTCTCGGATGACTCTGGGCTGTATCAGGGACGTACAGGAGGAGGAATACAGGAATGTGGCGGACAGGTTTGTTGAGTGGTGTGAGCTATCTACAAACTATCTACAACATAACATCATAAAAACAAAGGAACTGATCATGGACTTTAGGAAGCCTGCTCCTCCTCCTACCCCTGTTCCCCATCAAAGGGGCTGAGGTCGTGGAAGACTACCGGTACCTGGGGATACACATTGACTGTAAACTGGACTGGTCCAAGAACACTGAATCGGCTGAGTCGGCTTTTCCTACTGAAGCGCCTCAGGTCCTTTAATGTCTGTAGGAAAATGACCATGTTCAATCACTCTGTGGTTGAGAGTGCTGTGTTCTTTGCGGCTGTGTGCTGAGGCAGTGGGGTGAAGACAGCTGATGCCAACAGGCTGAACAAGCTGGTTAAAAAGGCTGGTTCTGTCCTGGGTGTCAGACTGGAAATCCTGGTGGATTGTCTGAGAGGACAATGCTAAAAAAGCTCCTCAGTATCATGAACAACTCTTCTCACCCCATGTACGCCTCGATTATCAGAGCACACGCAGCAAAAGACTCATCTCCCCAAAATGCAGAACTGACCACCACAGGAAATCCTTCCTACCTGTGGCAATAACACTGTACAACTCCTTACTCTATAGATGACCTTTAGGATTAATATTAATGTAACTTTGTTTTATTTTTTCTCCCAGTATATGCTGCTACACTACTTTTTTAAATTCTTTTTTTTTGGTATTCATTTTGCACAAGTACTGCATGGCGCTGTGGTAGCTGTTTCAGTTCAGGGTCCCTCTCACTCTGTACAAGTCACCGACCCCAGACCATCACACTTCCTCCTCCATGTCTGACAGTTGACGCCACACACTGTGGCACCTACTCAAAGACATACAAAGTGATGAACTGAAGACTTCAAATTTTGATTCATCAGTCCACAATGCCTTCTTCCAGTCTTCAGTAGTCCAGTGGCAGTGTTTCATGGCTCAGGGAAGTCTGTTTGTCTTATGCTTAGCAATGGCTTTCTTGCTGCATCTCATCCTGTCAAACCTGAAAGTTGAAACTAAGACTTACTTACTATGACCACTATCGAGCTGTGCTTGAAGCCGTTGTCCTGTGAGCCACCTGTCACGCAAGTTGTTGACTCTCAGAAACTTGTCCTCTGATTCAGTTGTGGCTTTGGGTATCCCTGACCTGTTCCTGTCAGAGTTTGTTTCTGAGTGCCTTTTGATGGTGAAGGAAACTGTACTCACTGACACCTTGACATTCTTTGCAATTTCTCTGTAGGAAAGATGTCATGGGTTACTCTCAGGATCTACACGCAGAGGACTGGAACAATGGGGCTTAACTTGTGAGACATGAAACACATTATGGATATGCATGGTCCTGGGGAGCTTGAGGTGCACAGAAACGGGATAAACAATGGAGTCTACTTTGAATGGTCCAATAAAGGTGGGGGAACGTTTTTGTGATTCAGTCCTGAGAGGTACATACCGAGTCGAGAGCCAAACCTTCTGTCCAGAGGAGTATGCCGGGGCGGGGGTCCAGTGGCGATCCGCCAGCTGTTTGTTTCTGTCTGCAGTGCAAAGAAGGGCAGCTCTAGTGGCCCGCCTTGCACGCCGACATCGCTGCAGGTGCTGCTGAACAGAGAGCACAAAGTGCTCACCTTCGATTGCTGGGAACAGGGAGGGTTGAGACCCCAGGGAGGCCTCGAATGGAGAGACGCCAGTGGCGGATGAGGTAAGGCTGTTGTGGGCATACTCCACCCACGTCAGTTGGTCACTCCAGGTGATTTGATTAGTGGACGTCAAGCAGCGGAGAGCTGCCTTGAGTTCTTGGTTGGCCCATTCTGCTTGACCGTTGGTCTGCGGATGAAAACCTGACGAGAGACTGTGGACCCCGGTCCGAGACTATTTCTGCTGGGATCCCGGGACTCGATCTCCCATGACAGGACTCCGATTACACATGTGGGAGGGAGAATAGGAGAGTCACGGGCCTGATCCTCTTAGGCGGTGAATTGGCGGGAAAGAGCATCGGGTTTCACGTTCCCTGAACCGGACCTGTAGGTGATTGTAAAGCAGAATCTTGTAAAGAACAGAGCCCACCTGGCTTGTCGGGCGTTTAGCCGTTTAGCCGACCGGATGTATTCGAGGTTCTTGTGATCTGTCCATACTACAAAGGGTTCCGCTGCGCCTTCTAGCCAGTGGCGCCACTCCTCCAGGGCGAGTGTGATTGCTAGCAGTTCCCGGTCCCCGATGTCATAGTTCTGCTCTGCGGGAGGGAGACGACGGGAAAAGTAAGCGCAAGGGTGGAGCTTACCCTCTTGTTGTTGGGAGAGAATGGCTCCAACTCCTATATCCGAGGCGTCCACCTCTACAATAAACTGCCGCTTGAGATCCGGCTGCCTGAGGATGGGACCCGAAGCAAAGCGTTTCTTTAGCTGCGTGAAGGCCTCCTGGGCTCGATCATCCCAGCAGTAAGGTACCTTAGGGGAAGTTAGCGGCAAAGCAATCTTACTGTAGTCACGAATGAACCTCCGATAAAAGTTGGCGAAACCCAGGAACCGTTGAAGCTGCTTACGATTAGGTGGAGTGGGCCAGTCCAAGACTGCTTGTACTTTAGCTGGATCGGCTCTTAAATCGCCCCGGTCAATGATGTAGCCTAAGAATGACACAGTACTCACATGAAACTCGCACTTTTCTCCTTTAACAAACAGGCGATTCTCCAGGAAGCGTTGCAGGACTTGTCTGACATGGTGTACATGATCAGAGAGAGAGCGGGAGAAGATGAGAATGTCATCAAGGTACACAAACACAAAACGATTGATGAAATCATGGAGCACATTATTTACTAGACCTTTAAAAACAGTGGGAGCATTAGTTAGTCCAAACGGCATGACCAAGTATTCAAAATGGCCCAGGTGCGTGTTGAAGGCTGTTTTCCACTCGTCTCCCTCTCTTATCCTGACTGAGTGGTAAGCATTTCGCAAATCGAGTTTAGTGAAGATGGTCGCCCCCTGCAGGAGTTTAAAAGCGGATGACAAGAATGGCAGAGGGTACTTATTCTTAATGGTGATGTTATTGAGGCCCCGGAAATCAATACATGGCCAGAGGCTTTTATCTTTCTTAGTCACAAAGAAGAACCCAGCAGCCACAGGGGATGAAGAGGGGCAAATCAATCCATTAGCCAAGGATTCATTGATGTACTTCTCCATGCATTCACGTTCAGGTTGAGAGAGGCTGTACAAGCGACTAGTGGGAAGGGGTGCACCTGGGAGCAAATCAATACTGCAAACGTACGGGCGGTGAGGAGGAAGAAAGCGGGCTCGGTCCTTACAAAACACTTGGTTGAGATCATGATACTCCGACGGAATGGCTGAAAGGTCAGGGGACTAGTGTGGTGGTGGGTTACATGATGTTTTTACAGGAGTAGCAGCTTTAATGTTTTTCCTCTACACCCCCCCCCCCCCCATTTTTTGTCGAGGAGCGTGTCAGGCTACATTTCACTGTGTGTTATACTTGTATAACTATGCATGTGACAAATAAAGAACCTTAACCTTAACCTTTTAAACAGGTCATGTGACATTCCTCACCCCACCCCAGAACCCTCTCCTCTTTCCAGTCGAGTACGGGGTTATGCTGGCGCAACCATGAAAATCCCAGCACTAAGGGTGTGAGAGGAGCTTGGAAAACATAAAACTGTAACATTTCACTGTGATTACCAGATAGAGTTAGGGACACGGGTTCTGTAATAAGAGTTATATTGGGAAGACGCTGACCATTTAAAGTGGTAACCTGCAAGGCGTGGGGCAATGCTTGTGTGTTAACTTTGAGTTCAAGAGCCAGGGAAGCATCCATGAAACTCTGCTCCAGTCAAATCAGCTACTGAAGGGAGTGGGAGGCAGAGTGGACAGTCACTTTAGCAGCTAGCATGAAACGTGGAGGAGAATGTGAAAAGGAGACCTCGCCCACCCGTACCCTCCTTTCTACCGGCGGACGTGGTCTTTTGGCCGTGCTGGACAGACTATGGCGATATGGCCCTTGCGGCCGCAGTAAAAGCACTCACCGGCCCTCCGTCGGCGGGCTCGTTCCTCCGGGGAGAATTGGGAGCGTCCGATCTGCATTGGTTGCTCATGCTCATCGCCGCGATCCACATCCCGATCTCTACCTCCGCTTCCGCTAGAAGCTGTCTCCGCTCGCCCCACGGGCCTCCGGGAACTGTAGTTGCCGGTGCAGCGATGCGCCCTCATATGTTCATCTACGTTCACACATAAGGTTATCACCTCCGACAGGGTTTTGGGCAATTCTCTCATTAGTATTTCACCCTTGAGTTCATCACAAACATTGTTTATGTCATGCGGCGGCTGTGTGAAGGCAAGAGAGGACCCAAATGCACGGCTCTAGACACACGGGGATGAACTCAAAGGCAGGTCTTTATTAACAGGAACATAAGAAGCAGAGGTGGGACCAAGTCATTGTTTTGCAAGTCTCAAGTAAGTCTCAAGTCTTTATCCTCAAGTCTCAAGTCAAGTCTCAAGTAATGTCAGGCAAGTCAGAGTCGAGTCTCAAGTCACTGGTGCAAAAGTCCGAGTAAAGTCACAAGTCTGAAATTTTGAATTTCAAGTCCTTTCAAGTCTTAAAAAAAAAAAAAAACGAAAAAAGAATGTTGCAGTTATATGCTAAATGTAAATATTAGACCATGTAATTTTTAAATCTGTGTTTTTCTCAACACATGACAAAATAGTGAACTTAGAAAATATACACAAATTGTGAAATTGCACCTCTTTAAAATGCAGCTCAATTAAACCTAGCTCCAAGAATAATTTTCACCGACAGTTCTGAGACAAGCTGCATGTTATTCTTGGATGCGGTTGTAGGACCGGCTTTAAAATCGCATGACAAAAATATCATACATATTAAAAAAAACTGCATCACCAACGTAGCCTGGACAACATTTGCTAGTTAGATGAAGTCAGCTATCTCATTGTAGCATATTTATATGCATATTTATAATTATACGGTTCTTGGAGTGAGTGCACACACTCATGAAGTTTAGTAACTTCAGGTCACTGCAACAAGCCCAGGTACAGTTTACCGACGGATGGGTACAGGACCTTGAAATGCACCGTGTAGAACGAAAGACCATCGTATGAACAAAGGTAAGTTTACCAGTCTCACAAATCGTCATCATAAATACACATTCGTTAACCGTTTATTAAAAGGACCTTTACGCTCAACGGTAATTAATTAGCAGTGGAAATAATTTCTGGTACGCGTTACAGAAATGTAGCAGTGACAATAATACTGTATGCTGTAATCGTACTGGGCAATTAGTGATACAAAAAACCTGTTTTATCCTGTGAATAAAAGTATATGTTTTTGTCAATGTACCATAATAACAGAAGCGAAACGCAATATTGTGTCAGGACAATTCACTATTTATGCACAATAAACACAGGAGCATAGCGCGACAATTTCTGTTCAGCGCCAGACTTGCTTGTAACCTATATCACCAATTATGTTATGAAAATGGCGCATTAACTACAACAGAAGACTTGCCTTTGTGGGAATGCTTGGAGCAGACTAACCTGTGAGCTGGAGTGTTCTGGGACGTTATATTTGGTCTTTGAATGGCTGCAATCCAGGCCATCCGTCGCCTCTTTGTTACTTCGGAAACATGGCTCGAACAATTTCTCTTCAACGACATAATCCGATAACAACCGATCTCTTTACCCGTCGGCTTTCCGTGGCTGTCATGCGACCGGCTATTGTAGTTAATAATTCAACAGCTTCTTGCCATTTGTGTGTTTCTTTTTTATCGCTGTGTGACTGATTTCAATTGAAAGCCTGCGTGCGCTAGTACCTCTTGCCGCGAGTTCCCAGAATCCTTTGCGGTTTTACCCCTGAATGACGTCACATTTTCAATCTCTATATAATATGCATGTTAAATTTTACATTTGGGGTGAAATATCAAGTCTTTTCAAGTAAACCGGTTCAAGTCCAATTCAAGTCCCAGGTCATTGGTGTAAAAGTCCAAGTCAAGTCACAAGTCTTAGAACATTTTTTCAAGTCAAGTCTAAAGTCATAAAATTAATGACTCGAGTCTGACTCGAGTCCAAGTCATGTGACTCGAGTCCACACCTCTGATAAGAAGTCATACAAAAACTATACTGGGAGCAACTAAAGCTGAGGCGCTGGGAAGACACGGGAAATGCACACAACCTAGAGGGACGACGCAACACAGAACAAAGGGACACTCTGACATAAATACACGAAGGTAACGAGGGAAGTGGGAACACACGGGGAACACAGCTGAAGACAATTACTCATGACCGAGCAGGGAGGACACGAAACTGAAAATACTGACACCAAGATGTGGACCTTAAACACAACACAGTACACAGAGATGAGCACAGAGAGAGAGAGGCAGAGAACAAGGATGAATACGAGGGGATGACGAGAACACAGAACACAAAGGACGGGAACACGGTACCAGAACAAACACCACAATAAAAGCATGGACACAGGGGGAATCCAAATACCAAACCAAACAATCCAATGGACATAAGGAACAAAATACAAAACTACAGGAAAACTAAGAACACTGGGTCAAAATGACCCAGGACCATGACAGTTTAATAAAGTACTTATCAACGTGGGCTGCCCCCATCCAGTCTCCTCAGCCAGTGTCCAAAACTCCTCAGAGAAGTCCGCCATACACCGTCTTCCTTGTTTTAAGTTCAGCAAACAGTGACCCGCTGCTTCTGCTCCGGTGCCCCTTTCAAACACACTTATAAACTTTGAGAGAAATTCAGCATAAGCAATCTCCTGGTCGGTTTGTAGCACTGCTTGAGCCCAGTTTAAGGCTTGACCGCGGAGTAACTGAACAAAAAAGGCAATTTTTGCTCCATCACTTTCATAATTCTGCCGCAGCTGCCTAAAAGGCAACGTGATCTGTGTTAGGAAACCAGCACACTTGTGGAACTCACCAGAAAATGGCTCCGATGGCAGTAGAGATCGTTCCGGAGGCTTTATTTTTTTTCAAAATGTTGTACTGCTTGTAATTCCGTCTCCACCGTTGCTCGACACTGCGTGTATAGACCAGGTAGTGCAACATTTGAAAAATAGTTGCAGGACGGCACTGTGTAGCATTTTCCTAAATCCCTCGTTTTGCACAGTGTTGATGGGAGCCATATCTTTAGCCAGGTGATAAGTGATAGCTTCCGTAATTTCTTTGTGCCTGCGGGAGTTCAACGGGTATGGGGAAGCGCTGTATAAGGTTCCCATTATTGATGTTTGGGTGGTTGACTGGGACGGATTTTCTCCTGTCACTTTCTTGGCCTTTACAGCTTTGTCATATTGCACTTTATGGTGACATTTAAGGTGGTTATACAAATTCGTAGTGTTAGCTTGTGGTGCTGCTACTATGGCAAAACACAGCTTGCAAATGATATAATTTTGACTCTCATTGTCTTCTATAAAACCAAAAAACTTCCACACAGGGGAATGAGAACCTTTTCTTGGAATTAATTTTACAGTTGGGTTTTCATTCTCACTGCCATCAGTGAGCTTTTCCTCTGCGCTCACTGTGTTTTCTCCCCTCAGGCAGTTTCTCTCACGTGCTCTCCGTTGTTTTTTCCTGCCAGCTGGCTTCTGAATCACGTGGTATAAGGCTCCGCCCTTGTCATTTGTTGAGCAGGAAGAGTGAGCGCTTGTTTTCTTGCAGATTATGTCCCGGATCAAAATGCCGTACAATCGTCACTTCTTTTTTTTTTTGTTATTGTTGTCATTTAGAAATGTGATCACACATAAGTATGAATTGAGATTGCGATTTTCTAATGATTAATTGTGCAGCCCTACAATACTGTTCAACTGATGCAACACTTTTATGCAGACAGGTTGTAAGTAATCCAGAAAAGTTGGAACACCTGTAGGAATTATTAGAGCCAGCATTCACAGCTTGATCAACCTCCATTGCTGCAGAACAGTTTTAAATTGTTAACCCAATTTGTGTTGTGTTGGGAAAAAAAAGCATTTTTGTATAATTTGAAATGTACATTATTTTTCAGTTTTGGGTGAGCTTACCTTTTCTTTCTTTTTTTTGACCTCTGGCAGTTCACCACTTACCTTTGTCAACCTATTCAAGGGACTTGGAAAAATTGGGATGTTCTAAAACTTTTGACTGGTAGACTCCTACTTCTTCACTGGGAACACGAGTTACAAATTCTTTTCATTGAGGTCTGGTTATAGATACAAAGCAAACGGAAAACTTTCACACATTTTGGTTTACAGGGTTACAAAACTCAGTTCACAACTACGCATTTGATTTACAAGTATAAAATATTTATGACCACAATTTGAGCCCATAGAAACCTGTCAATACTAACAGATGAACAAACATATAGGTTGGTGTTAGTATTTTTAGAAGATTGCTTGAAATGAAGAAAAATACACACAGAGCAGACATAAAAACATGCATAAATCAGTCTTATCCCATAAGTACAATCACAGAGTGGTATTTACTGTTCTAGTCTTTGTTTCTATGTGTTTATGTGTTCAGGCCAATGATGCCTCAGGGAACATGTGGAACTGGCTGTACTTCATCCCTCTCATCATCATCGGCTCTTTCTTCATGCTCAACCTGGTGCTAGGTGTGCTGTCAGGGTGAGTACAAACTATGAGGATGGTCTGAGATAAAAATTCCTAAAACTATTCCTTATATTTGAACCCAGCTTTATCTTACCAAGTCGCTGCACCTTGTTGGCTTGCCAAAGATAAGATAAAATGGGGAAACAGAAACCTGTACTGGTTCATTGCTGCAAGTAGTTAAATATTCTTTGAGTCATACCATGTTGAGAAAGGGCATGTTCTCACAAAGCATTTGTGTCTACCTGTGTGTTTAAACATACAAATTCTACATTTCAGTTGAGAATTTTTCAAGGCTGTAGACTATAACAAAGACATAACCACAGTGGCATTACCAATTCAATTCATTTTCAATTCAATTCAATAAAACTTTATTGATCCTGAAGGTTGACCCCAAAGGAAATTGGGTTAAGGCTGCCGACCTTTGCCAGAGCCATCTTACCCTTCCGACCATACATACATTACACAAACATCATATGTGGAAGACAGGTTGGGTATAACAATGGAAAATGCACAACATGAGGAAAGACGAAGAGAAAAAAAGGAGAATTTGTTATTCCTGTCAGCTTTTGCCTTGAGCATCCAGCTGGCGCCAGGGGGGGGCACATGAGATGAAGATGGTAGTTGATTTGGTTAGTGCGAACAAACTGCTTCCAATTTTACAGTAGTCTAATGTCCATCACTGGTCACCAGGTTTCTCAATTCCCGTTGTTCTTCTTCAAGATGTTATCCATATTGCAGAGCCATGAACTTCTCCAAGATCTTGTCCATATTGTGTTCCAAAAAAACACAGTCTGAGTACTCACAGCCCTGCCCATCATTTATCATGTCGGCCAGCCTAGTGGGATTTTGAACAGCTGAAGGATCTAATTTTGGTTGTGCTGTGGTGTCCAACTACTGTTTTTCCTAGTGTGACTCTAATATCAGTTTCTCTATTTGTGTTGTTTTCTTTTAGCTTGGTGGTTTTGTTTGGCAGCTTACAGCTTTGCTGATAATTCTTTTCGCAAATTTTTCTTACATCATTGTAATTTACAAATACAGCTAAGCCTTCTCAGCACTAAACAGCAGTCACAAACAGATACTAGGATTTACGCTTTTACGTTTTGGTTTTTTTTGTGTTTTTTTTATTAACGGGGGGAGTCATAAATCACTAGTTTTGTAAAGTATAATTAATCACAATTTTAAGTCAGCTATAGTTAAAATCTGTTCTGTTATTCAGATTTGTTTTATATATATAAAAAGTTGTGTTGAAGTCCTCAAACGGTCTTCAAAAGCATTGCATGTGATTTCAAAATGTGTGCAAATATGGTGTACAGAGCAAATAATATTGTTTTAATCAGGGAGCACACAGGCTGTCAGACTGTTACTCCTGATTACAACTTTTCTTCTCCCATATGTGATGCTGAGCACATTGCACTGTTACTCTTACACTTTATGTCATTTTTAACTTCATTTCTGAAGCTCTTTTCAGTAACACAGCTTTAAAACATAATTGAATATGAGCATTAACACTAAAGATGCCTAGCTGAACTAGAATAGAACTATGCTTTCAGATAATTTAAAAATTCATCAGTAAATTTGTTGATTGTATTAAAAAGCCAGTGCAGAAATCTTGTGTGTCACATTTGAATGCAGGTCTCACAGTACCCCTTGCACTGTCTTCACATATCTTGCAAATTAAGGATGGACTCACAGAGTGGCATTCATGTTAATTTTCCAGCTTCCAGCAGTTAAGGTGATTTTTTTTAAGACATAGCATTGTGGATTGACTCTGTCCTTACTCTTAATGTAAACTTTCCCCTCCTATTATCAAATCTACCTCACAGTTTCTTTTTGAAAACAAGTCAGACTGTCCCTCAAAGACCCTAGTAATTTGTTGTTGTTGCAAAGTAATTGGCAGAATATTTTCTTACTCAACATTAATTCGTGTATACAGGGAGTGCAGAATTATTAGGCAAGTTGTATTTTTGAGGAATAATTTTATTATTGAACAACAACCATGTTCTCAATGAACCCAAAAAACTCATTAATATCAAAGCTGAATGTTTTTGGAAGTAGTTTTTAAGTTTGTTTTTAGTTTTAACTATTTTGGGGGGATATCTGTGTGTGCAGGTGACTATTACTGTGCATAATTATTAAGCAACTTAACAAAAAACAAATAAATACCCATTTCAATTATTTATTTTTACCAGTGAAACCAATATAACATCTCCACATTCACAAATATACGTTTCTGACATTCAAAAACAAAACAAAAACAAATCAGCGACCAATATAGCCACTTTTCTTTGCAAGGACACTCAAAAGCCTGCCATCCATGGATTCTGTCAGTGTTTTGATCTGTTCACCATAAACATTGCGTGCAGCAGCAACCACAGCCTCCCAGACACTGTTCAGAGAGGTGTACTGTTTTCCCTCCTTGTAAATCTCACATTTGATGATGGACCACAGGTTCTCAATGGGGTTCAGATCAGGTCAACAAGGAGGCCATGTCATTAGTTTTTCTTCTTTTATACCCTTTCTTGCCAGCCACGCTGTGGAGTACTTGGACGCGTGTGATGGAGCATTGTCCTGCATGAAAATCATGTTTTTCTTGAAGGATGCAGACTTCTTCCTGTACCATTGCTTGAAGAAGGTGTCTTCCAGAAACTGGCAGTAGGACTGGGAGTTGAGCTTGACTCCATCCTCAAGCCGAAAAGGCCCCACAAGCTCATCTTTGATGATACCAGCCCAAACCAGTACTCCACCTCCACCTTGCTGGCGTCTGAGTCGGACTGGAGCTCTCTGCCCTTTACCAATCCAGCCACGGGCCCATCCATCTGGCCCATCAAGACTCACTCTCATTTCATCAGTCCATAAAACCTTAGAAAAACCAGTCTTGAGATATTTCTTGGCCCAGTCTTGACATTTCAGCTTGTGTGTCTTGTTCAGTGGTGGTCGTCTTTCAGCCTTTCTTACCTTGGCCATGTCTCTGAGTATTGCACACCTTGTGCTTTTGGGCACTCCAGTGATGTTGCAGCTCTGAAATATGGCCAAACTGGTGGCAAGTGGCATCTTGGCAGCTGCACGCTTGACTTTTCCCAGTTCATGGGCAGTTATTTTGCGCCTTGGTTTTTCCACACGCTTCTTGCGACCCTGTTGACTATTTTGAATGAAACGCTTGATTGTTCGATGATCACGCTTCAGAAGCTTTGCAATTTTGACTCTGCAAGATATCTCACTATTTTTGACTTTTCTGAGCCTGTCAAGTCCTTCTTTTGACCCATTTTGCCAAAGGAAAGGACGTTGCCTAATAATTATGCACACCTGATATAGGGTGTTGATGTCATTAGACCACACCCCTTCTCATTGCAGAGATGCACATCACCTAATATGCTTAATTGGTAGTAGGCTTTCGAGCCTATACAGCTTGGAGTAAGACAACATGCATGAAGAGGATGATGTGGACAAAATACTCATTTGCCTAATAATTCTGCACTCCCTGTATATTTGAATGCTATAATGTGTTGACTTCTTTTTTTTACCTAAGTTGGACAGCAAGTCAGCATGCCAGAGTCATTCACTTGTTTATTTCACAATGGAGATATTTTTTTAATGTCTTTTTTCTAGTTTTGTGTTTTTATTCTTGCTGTTTTGTAAGTTCTGAAAGTAGGCAGGTTTAGGTATATCCACAATGTGACTGAAGCAGCTTAAAGCCATTTACACCATTTTTGTTTTTTAACCTGATCAAAGAAACATGTTTCAGTGGCTCATTTCCTTTCATTTCCACTCCTACAGTGTGGTTTCTAGTCACAAACAAGCAAGTTTAATTATCTCTCAAGGTTGAAAACTTCAGGGGGACACAGACAAAAAAAACAAAACAAACAAATCCTAAATATAGCCTCTTGCCTGCATTTCTGGTCTAAACAGAAGAAAAGTTATTAAAAGAAAAAGACTTCCACCTGTATAAATACCAGGTCTGTTCTTTTAAAGGAAGATAATAATTAAAATAATTAACTAGCTCTTCTACTTTATTACACAACAACAACAAGCATGGTCCAGTTTGTTTGCTTGTTTGTTTGTTAATTTATTTCAAACAAGTAAATAATAATAATGGATTGGATTTATATAGCACTTTTCAAGGCACCCAAAGCGCTTTACAATGCCACTATTCATTCACTCTCACATTCACACACTGGTGGAGGCAGCTACGGTTGTAGCCACAGCTGCCCTGGGGCAGACTGACAGAAGCGAGGCTGCCATATCGCGCCATCGGCCCCTCTGGCCAACACCAGTAGGCAAGTAGGGTAAAGTGTCTTGCCCAAGGACACAACGACCAGGACAGAGAGCCCGGGGATCGAACCGGCGACTTTCGGGTTACAGATACGCTTCCCAACCCCCTGAGCCACGGTCGCCCAATATACAGGTACATTTAGTAAAGAAAATAAGAGAGAGAAAAATACTATACAAAAGTCAATACATTTCAGCCTGTCCAGTTGGAACCAGGATGTAAGCGGTGGCTCAGTCAGCCTTGGGCCCCGACACATTCAATCTCCAGCCAATGGCCAGCTACCTGGAGTTTACAAAGAAATAAAAACAAAGGAAAATGAACAGAACCCCGTCCAGGTACTGTGATCACTGGCAAAATTTGCTTGCCAATTCCTATCCTGTTTATTTACAGCAGCTGTAGTTGTATTAGTATAGTAGTATTAGTAGCATATTTGTACATTATATCACTAAAAACAATTTTGTGATGTAAGCTAAGTAATACAAGTGTTTCTTGACGTGGCATACACTTTAAAATGGTAAGAACTTTGATGGAGATTACAATCACTTTGTTAGGTGCACATTGTTTTAAGGTGAGAAGAGTGTTTTTAGACTTTTTTTCATTTAATTTCATTGTCTCTTGTTAATATCCTTTTATATTTTCCTAACATACTTATCCTGTACATCGGTACTGTATAAGCGGACATAAAGGCTTGACAAAAGCATTCAGGGACACATAGCTCCTCTCTATGATTATGTTGTCTGTTTCCTGCCATAGAAACTGTCACATAGCTTTATAGTTACTTGTAACATGGAAGGTGACGAATGCAGTCTGACATCGCCGTGCGGGGTTGTCATTGTTTAAAGGCAAGGCAAGGCAAGGCAAGTTTATTTGTATAGCACAATTCAACAACAAGGTGATTCAAAGTGCTTTACAGAGACATTAGAAACAAGAACAAATAAAAAGCATGATTTAAAATTGATTAAAACAAGCAAATAAACTAACTAACTAATTAACAAACAAACAAACAAACAAACAACAGTATATAAAATCAAAACAGATAAAATCAGAACAGTAGATAAAATCAGTAGTTAATGTAAGTTTTGAAATTTAAGCTTAAAGTGTGGATTTGGTGCTTTATTCAAATGCAGCTGAGAACAGGTGAGTCTTCAACCTGGATTTAAATAAACTGAGTGTTTCAGCTGATCTGAGGCTTTCTGGGAGTTTGTTCCAGATATAAGGAGCATAAAAGCTGAATGCAGCTTCTCCGTGTCTGGTTCTGACTCTGGGAACTGATAAAAGACCGGATCCAGATGACCTGAGGGATCTGGATGGTTCATACTGGGTCAGGAGGTCATTGATGTATTTTGGTCCTAAACCATTCAGAGCTTTATAGGCCAGCATCAGAACTTTAAAGTCTATCCTCTGACGGACAGGCAGCCAGTGTAAGGACCTCAGAGCTGGACTGATGTGGTCCACTTTTTTGGTCTTCGTGAGGACTCGAGCAGCAGAGTTCTGAATGAGCTGTAGTTGTCTGACTGATTTTTTAGGTAGACCTGTAAAGATGCTGTTACAGTAATCAAGCCTACTAAAGATGAATGCATGGACTAGTTTTTCCAGGTCCTGTTGAGACATCAGATCTTTTATCCTTGAAATATTCTTGAGGTGATAGTAAGCTGACTTTGTTATTGTCTTAATGTGTTTCTCTAAGTTTAGGTCTGCATCCATCACTACACCCAAATTTCTCGCCTGGTTTGTGGTTTTTAGATGTATAGATTGAAGTTCTCTGGTGACCTGTAATCGTTTTTCTTTGGCGCCAAAGACTATTACCTCAGTTTTGTTTTTGTTTAGCTGGAGAAAATTGTGGCACAACCAGTCATTGATTTCCTCAATGCATTTACCAAGAGCCTGTACAGGGCCTCGGTCTCCTGGTGACATTGTGATATATATTTGTGTGTCATCTGCATAGCTGTGATAGTTTATTTTGTTGTTGTTTATAATCTGTGCCAGTGGGAGCATGTAGATGTTAAACAGAAGGGGTCCCAAGATGGAACCTTGGGGAACTCCACATGTGATACTTGTCTGCTCAGATGTGAAGTTACCTATTGATACAAAGTATTTCCTGTTTTCTACGTATGTTTTGAACCAGTTTAGTACAGTTCCTGAAAGACCTGTCCAGTTCTCCAGTCATTTGAGTAATATGTTGTGGTCAACTGTATCAAATGCTGCACTGAGATCCAGTAAAACTAAGACTGACATTTTTCCACTGTCTGTATTCAGACATATGTCATTGAACACTTTGGTCAGAGCGGTTTCAGTGCTGTGGTTCTGTCTAAAACCTGACTGGAAGGCATCGTAGCAATTATTCTGTTTTAAGAAGTAACTGAGCTGTTGAGAAACTGCTTTTTCAATGATCTTACTTAAAAACGGGAGATTTGAGATCGGCCTGTAGTTGTTCATTTGTGTCTTGTCAAGATTGTCCTTTTTCAGTATAGGTTTGATTACAGCAGTTTTTAGTGATTCTGGAAACACACCTGATAATAAAGAAAAGTTGACGATCTGTAACAGGTCTGACTCTAAAGTCTTTGAGACCTTTTTGAAAAAACTTGTTGGCAGGACATCTAAACAGCAGGAGGAGGAGTTCAGTTGACCTAAGATGTCCTCCAGGTCTTTGCTGTTAATAGGGTGAAACTGTTTCATGGTGTTTAAACAGTTTTTTGGTGGACACAGTACATATCCTGGATCTGCTGTTGATGTACCAATTGCTTGTCTAATTTTTTGGATTTTTTCAGTGAAGAATTTGGCAAAGTCATTGCAGGCCATGGTCGAATGAAGTTCAGCTGCCACTGACACAAGAGGGTTTGTTAGCCTGTCAACTGTTTTTAGTGATGATGTCAGAGAAGTAGGACCTCCTTGCATTCCTCAGTTGTAAATTATAATTGTGAAGTTTCTCTTTATAAATGTCATAATGAACCTGGAGGTTTGTTTTTCTCCATCTGCGCTCAGCTTTCCTACACTCTCTTTTTTCATTTTTCACCAGTGTGGAGTTTCTCCATGGAGACTTTTTCCTTCCAGAGATAACCTTCACCTTAATGGGAGCAATAGTGTCCATTACATTTAACATGTTAGCATTGAAGCTATTGACGAGCTCATTGACTGACCCTCTGGACAGGTCAGGTGTTAATGGGAAGACCTGGTTAAAAATTGCACTACTGTGTTCAGTTATACACCGTTTTGTGATCACTGTTGTTGATATATTTGTGTGGGCTGAGATTTTACTTTCAAAGAAAACACAGTAATGATCAGACACGCCCACATCAGACACAGTAACCTTTGAAATGCTCAGGCCTTTGGAGATCAGTAGGTCAAGAGTGTGTCCTCTATTATGTGTGGCCTCTGTTACATGCTGAGTCAGCCCAAAGTTGCCCAGAGTGTTACTCAGGTCTTTAGTCCCTTTGTCCTGAGGGTTGTCCACATGAATGTTAAAATCCCCAGTAATAATTACACAGTCAAAATCAACACAGATCACAGACAGCAGTTCACTGAGGTCATTAAAAAAGTCTGTGCAGTATTTGGGAGGCCTGTAAACATTAAGAAACACAACTTTGGATGGGGCCTTCAGCTGTAAAGCCACATATTCAAAAGACTGAAAACTTCCAGGAGATAGCTGCTTACATTGAAATGATTCATTAAATAAGACAGCGACCCCTCCTCCTCTCCTGCTCGCCCTGACCTCACTGATAAAACTGTAGTTAGGAGGGGTCGTCTCGATGAGAACAGCTCCACTGTTACTTTGGTCCAACCAAGTTTCAGTTAAAAACATAAAATCAAGGCTGTGCTCAGTGATTAAATCATTAATTAAAAATGTTTTCCCAGCTAGAGATCTAATGTTTAATAAAGCCAACTTAAGTGTTTTAGAGGTATTACTTGTCCCCTCGTGTTTGGGAGCAGTCTGTGGCACACAAGGTATGTTTACTATATTTAAAGATCTTTTAGAGTGCAGCTCTCTGTGTTTTGACCAGGCCACATGTCTCCTGTCACCTAAAAGTACAGAGATTTTAAAACCTTCTAGTAAACAGGGTCCCAGCTTCTCCTGGGAAAAGTCATCACTGCCATAATCCTCACAGCCCGGACCCTTCACACATCACGCATCAGACTGCGGAG